>NW_024750697.1:565000-830000 GCF_018991925.1 Homarus americanus
CCGGCCAGTCTACTAGCCAGATTATCAGCAAACCGGCCAGTCTACTAGCCAGCTTATCAGCAAACCGGCCAGCCTACTAGCCAACCAGCCAAACAGCCACCCACTCCATTATATCAGTATGGACATCACCTAACTGAACATAGTTTGTACATTGCACTGGGTATATGATCTGTCTTTACCGCATTGGCATCTTGTTAGTCACGTCTCCAGTCACAGATGGAAGGCAATATTCCAATATACAGTACTCTATGTTCTTAACCATACACTTGGTATATACAGAAAAGTTTACGGTGTTCGTCTTTTTGTAATTTGTGTCAAAGTTTGAGAGAAAACCAAATGACTATAGCACAATATTTATGGACCAAAGGCAAGGCTGGTTTTTCGTATCGAAGTTTGAAGGTCCCGGACGAGTGGTAGTAGTAGTAGTAGTAGTAGTAGTAGTAGTAGTAGTAGTAGTAGTAGTAGTAGTAGTAGTAGTAGTAGTAGTAGTAGTGGTGGTGATGGTGACGCCTATCTTCACGTTCACACATTAATGAGTCATCTTCGTCACAGTTTCGATATAGGAATGTATGGAGCATTAACTGATAAGGTCATATTTCACAAGTCCTGGTAAAGATGAAGCCTTTGAGAGAGAGAGAGAGCCAGTTGAGAGCCAAGTATAATTCCTCCTCTACCTTCTTACTAAGAGTGTACTGTACTCGCCCCGGGCTAAACCAATCAAGCCCACGGCCTCTAGAATATACAGTGTAGAGCTTGTGGCATAATAACGGCTGGGAAAGGCCATAAATAAGTTCAATCAATAACTACACATACATTTTATGATTGAAGTACAGAGTATATGAGTACTAGATTATAATCACTACTGACCGACGATGTGAAAAGCTGGTAATGTAGTATGGAATGGAATGGAATGGTGATGACCTGATGGTGGAATGGTGATGACCTGATGGTGGAATGGTGATGGAGTGACAGGGGGAGTGATACTGAAGTGAACTGGATTGATGGAAGTAATACTAGTTGTTTCGGAGGCACAAGTTAACCCACAATGAGAATCTTGAAGCATCTTACAGTCCCTGGGTAATAATAGAGGTGACGATACATACCATCAGTGACTGCATGGGAGTGGTTACAACATGGTGAACCCTTTATCATGGTAGGCCCGAGATACAGCCGGTTTAAAGTAGGCTACACACCACCGGTTTAGAGTAGGCTACACCCCACCGGTTTAGAGTAGGCTACACCCCACCGGTTTAGAGTAGGTTACACCCCACCGGTTTAGAGTAGGCTATACCCCACCGGTTTAGAGTAGGCTATACCACCACCGGTTTAGAGTAGGCTATACCCCACCGGTTTAGAGTAGGCTACCCCACCGGTTTAGAGTAGGCTATACCCCACCGGTTTAGAGTAGGCTACACACCACCGGTTTAGAGTAGGCTATACCTCACCGGTTTAGAGTAGGCTACACCCCACCGGTTTAGAGTAGGCTACACCCCACCGGTTTAGAGTAGGCTATTCCCCACCGGTTTAGAGTAGGCTACACCCCACCGGTTTAGAGTAGGCTACACCCCACCGGTTTAGAGTAGGCTACACCTCACCGGTTTAGAGTAGGCTACACCCCACCACTATCTTAATGACTCGGACATTTCTAATAAATTACTGACATGCAAATTATAATGGGATTTTTGGTACATGTAGTGGTATGATTCTTTTGTACCGTAACGCTTGTCACTATAAAAACACAAAAGCAATGACAAGATGAAGTGATATGCTTCATTTTAGTGTAAACGAAAGACGTAAAACTTGACGCAGGAGGAGCAGGAGGAGGTTCACCATCATGACAAATGTGACACCTTGATATATTACTGCTCATTCACACCACATCTCATATTCGCTCCATAGTAAGGCCCTTCACGAGAGGTTGCAGGTGCGCGCTTTCTACAAGACATATTGTTAGACTAAGTTTAAACACTAAGACCCGGTAGCTAATGGCCGAAGGTACTGTACAGTGATGTTGAGGCGGTAAACATTGGCTGACTCTTGCCCCTGACAGCTGGGCATCTATTAAATGATGGCCAGATTTTAATGATACGAAAAACACAAATACGAATAAGTTTATGAACCGATGTTCCATATTCTGAACAAGTCTCTTATTACATGATAGCCCCAAAGATTTGACACACCTCGCCGACGGGCAGTATGTGGTGCACCAGACAGAGCAGGAGGCACACGTCCTCAACATCACCATCGTTTTCGCCATATTATTTACCTTTGTTAGTTTCATTTCTAAACTTGAAAACATTTTAAGTCACCAGAAAATAAGGACGGTCAGTCAACACACATGGGATATATAGGACTGTGACTGAGCAGCAGATGACCGCAACACAAGCACCAAGGACGAGACCTCTAGAAATGCTTCAAAATTCCAATGTGAAAACTGTGACAAATTCTCCATTACAATCGTCCATGATCAATTATCACACTGTGAAAACTTTGCATAACTAGTACACATAACAGCTACCAAAATTCATTTATGCTGAATACCACTACAGTTACAGATGTAAATTGTACTCTAAAATTTTTAGAAATGTGTCTTTGCACAGGATATGTTTTAAATGAGTACCAGTAGTGAGGTCTGGTATCTACAAGCACTCAGTATTACTTCTGAACAACAATGTGTTACGTGAGAAGAACGTAGAAAATGATCAGTACAGTCTATTCTAATCTTAAAATTAGTTTATTACAATTATGTTTAAACTCAGGAGAAGAGATAATTCTCAAACACCAGTGAGATGATCCCTCACAACAATTACATGTTATACACTAGTCAATAATTTGGTTCATTATGATGTACAGTATATCTTGTTACATGTAATTAAGGCTTGCACAATAGCTAAGCTAGACACTGACAGCATGTCATACATAAACACATATAGGCTGGGGTGTGAGAGGTGTTCACTGTTGTGTTACACTTTGTCTGGCGGTCAAACATGACATTAATAGTCATTGGTTTATGATGGATTATGTGTAAACTGATGTTAAACATCTTGATCCGTGCCACTGTATGCAAGAAGATGAGCCGTAACTAATAACATAGGTCTTTCAAAGGTTTGACTCAATAAAAATCTTTAGGTTAAAACAAATAAATTAAACCTTTACTTCTACATTCAGCAGTAACTGATAAATAGTTTTTTTTGGCGTAGATCTGTCCTCAAACAAAGCTAAGATTCTAACGCTATTGAGTAGTACAACCTACCAACACTTGAATGCGTCTATAGTAACAACATTAATAGCGCTAGCAGTTAAGCATATTGCTTCTATACTTGAAGCACCCGACACCAACACTTGGCTAATATAAAAAACGGATACACGAATTAATATATTTTTCTAACCTCATGCATATTATTGAAGCTCCTGCACATGTTGGCCCCCTAGCTCAGCACTGACAGGTGACTCATCCCCAGCACTAACATGTGACTCATCCCAGCACTAACATGTGACTCATCCCCAGCACTAGCATGTGACTCATCCCAGCACTAACAGGTGACTCATCCCCAGCACTAACAGGTGACTCATCCCAGCACTAACATGTGACTCATCCCAGCACTAACAGTGACTCATCCCAGCACTAACAGGTGACTCATCCCAGCACTGCAGTAGCACTAACATGTGACTCATCCCAGCACCACATCCATGACTCATCCCCAGCACTAACATGTGACTCATCCCAGCACTAACATGTGACTCATCCCAGCACTAACAGGTGACTCATCCCAGCACTAGCATGTGACTCATCCCCAGCACTAACATGTGACTCATCCCCAGCACTAACATGTGACTCATCCCAGCACTAACAGGTGACTCATCCCAGCACTAGCATGTGACTCATCCCCAGCACTAACATGTGACTCATCCCAGCACTAACATGTGACTCATCCCAGCACCAACAGGTGACTCATCCCCAGCACTAGCATGTGACTCATCCCAGCACTAACATGTGACTCATCCCAGCACTAACAGGTGACTCATCCCCAGCACTAACATGTGACTCATCCCAGCACTAGCATGTGACTCATCCCAGCACTAACATGTGACTCATCCCAGCACTAGCATGTGACTCATCCCAGCACTAGCATGTGACTCATCCCAGCACTAACATGTGACTCATCCCCAGCACTAGCATGTGACTCATCCCCAGCACTAGCATGTGACTCATCCAGCACTAACAGGTGACTCATCCCAGCACTAACAGGTGACTCATCCCCAGCACTAACAGGTCAGCAGCACTCATGACTCATCCCCAGCACTAACAGGTGACTCATCCCAGCACTAACATGTGACTCATTCCAGCACTAACATGTGACTCATCCCAGCACTAACAGGTGACTCATCCCAGCACTGACATGTAACACCGACGGACATGTGACTCAAGTTAACAACAGTAATATCATGTGACTCAACCGCAAATGACTAAACGCATGATCTAACTTGTGACTTAACCCAGCCTCTTGCATTAACAGGTGAGTCAGTCTCTTCTCTTTATACTTGGCTCACCTCATCCGGAATTAAAATGTGATTAAACTTAACCCCAACATGTGACTCAGACTACCTGAAGCTATAATGTGACTCAATCCCAGCACTGACATGTAACACCGACGGACATGTGACTCAAGTTAACAACAGTAATATCATGTGACTCAACCGCAAATGACTAAACGCATGATCTAACTTGTGACTTAACCCAGCCTCTTGCATTAACAGGTGAGTCAGTCTCTTCTCTTTATACTTGGCTCACCTCATCCGGAATTAAAATGTGATTAAACTTAACCCCAACATGTGACTCAGACTACCTGAAGCTATAATGTGACTCAATCTAACTACAGCACTGACATGCGACTCATCTAGCCTTAGACATCGACAGTAGTAAGACACTGATGGACACATGCAGTCCTTTGTTTCTACCCTGGGACAATGGATGAGCTTGACTTGACCCCAGCAGTGAAGATGCAACTGTATCCCCAAGACCTGGTGACCTGTTAGCTGAATGCAGATACAGGACATTGAAACCTAAACCATCGGTACACTGAAGGGCAAGGTTGAGGACATTGAAACCTAAACCATCGGTACACTAAAGGGCAAGGTTGAGGACATTGAAACCTAAACCATCGGTACACTAAAGGGCAAGGTTGAGGACATTGAAACCTAAACCATTGGTACACTAAAGGGCAAGGTTGAGGACATTGAAACCTAAACCATCGGTACACTAAAGGGCAAGGTTGAGGACATTGAAACCTAAACCATCGGTACACTAAAGGGCAAGGTTGAGGACATTGAAACCTAAACCATCGGTACACTAAAGGGCAAGGTTGAGGACATTGAAACCTAAACCATCGGTACACTAAAGGGCAAGGTTGAGGGTGTATCCACTAACTCACGGTTTCCCAATTATCCCCATGGGTGTAATTTGGCATTTTTCGAGTGTGTGCTTTTGGTCACTTATTCCTATTTGTAATTACTGTATAATACACAATTAGCAATACAAATGTGGTAGAAATTTAGATCGTGAGTTTAATTTGCTATCATGCAGAGTCTATGTGGGACGAGTGAGTACTGTTATCAGGCTTGTTTTAGGGTAAGGTCTAAAATTAATTGGGAAACTCAGACCTAACTTATCACTATCACGTAACCTAACTTAACACTAATACGTAACCTAACTTAACACTAACACGAGACCTAATTTAACACTAACACGTGACATAAACATAGATAAAATATTGATATGTGGTTAAGTTTTACGCTAGAGGCAATAAATAACTGAAAGTAGACAACGTCAATAATATAATAACCTTCAGACGTGTGTGTGTGTGTGTGTGTGTGTGTGTGTGTGTGTTCCAGTCTGGCACTTTCTGATAACACAATCGGATTTTATCAGTAACAGGTAAGTCATCTTGACTCTATCATCAACAAGTAATTCAACATAATTATCAGAAACAGGTAGCTCAACATTTTTGACTCTATCACCTGTTTGAGATCTAAGGTGACGGTCGACTACAGCTCATTAACACTAGTGACCTGCAGGTGACCACAGGGCAAAATGAACTCTAATCTGTGCCTAATAACAACAGTATCATGTATTGCTGACCACCATAGAACGAACGTGAGAAAATTAGACCTCAATTAAAGGTAGATGGAGTTGTAGGACTTGTGGCATGCTACACAATGGCCGAGGGCTTGTCAGTACACTTCATGCTGACCTCTATTATAATCTTAGCTATTTTACATGATGACGCACGTATTTATGGATAACGGCTAGTTAAGAGTCCCCATGCATCTAAACATATGAAATAATAACTAAGACATACTTGGCTGACTCTCTAGTTTCAGTAAAATTGGCTAATATGTGACTAATGACTCTGACTAAACCGCAGTTTTATAATGCTAGACCAGACGTCTGTTTCATGCTTTCAGATCATAATTTTCTATAGAAATGTCCATCTATTCTAAAATGGAGTGGTTGGCTAAATCGCTAATATGGAGAACTACGGCAAGGGGACAAAGAGGCACAGTGCAAAGTGTGCGTCGGGGCCAGCTTTGTGAGAGGTAGGGAGACCTAGCCGCTCCCCCAGGAGAGTGAGGCCCCGCACACAACCAACAGCCAAGCAGCAGCACTGTAGTATCCAGATATATGTAAGTATATACATACAATGATAACAACAAAATAAGTGGAGATTGTAACTGCATAAAGTGTAATAACTTTTGTTTTATGGTTAGTGAAGGGCTGCAGTATTGTACCACATCTGGTTGGCCAATAAATGATAAACACAAAACATGAACTAGATTGAGAGAGAAAACTCACATTATAGGCAAATAATATAAAGAACAGCATATTTTCTCAAATTTTGTTCAGGGGCCAAATTACGAATTTATAAAGTTGTTACAGCCAATTCATTGTTTTGCGATGACTTCACCGGGGACTTGGCTGGTAGAGCCTACCAACGTCCTAAAGCAACGAAGAAAGTGGTGTCACTGACCTTCCTCGCCGTGGCCAGCTTTCCGTTCGGACGTGCCTTGATATCATGGATGGATTCTCCTCCTTCACTCTTAATGGACATCTTCTCCTTGCTGTTGTCGTCGTTGACTTTATCCTGGTCTACATACAGCTCATAAGAGTGACATGAGAAGTCTGACGGGGACTTTATTATGGAACCCCCGTCAAGGTCTCCTCTAGCCAGAGCCAGCGCCGCCTCAGTCGCTTCATCTGCCTCTACCTCCTGAGCCTGTTGGTAGCACAGCAGACCAGTCCGTCACAATCACACACTTTCCTCCTCTTTTAACCTAAATTACGCTACAATTATATTTTGTTATGTATGCAATAAAATACTGCAGTCTGTATTAACTTGCCAGTCAGATCTTAAGAACCAAAATAACATAAAAAAAAAAAAAATCTATATTCTAAAAAAAAAAGACAGTGTCATTAGGCAAGTAACTCGTAATATCCCTTAAAACAATGAAGAGAAAAGTGGTAAACAGCCTTTAAGGTGGTGCACTTACCCTGAGTGCTTCTTCTTCTGCTAAGGCTGCTTCTTCCTCCTCTTCTGCCTTTTTCTGCAGCTGGTCGTAAGACATGGCGACGATGGCTAGGATGAGGTTCACCAGGTAATATGACCCCAAGAAGATAATCACCACGAAGAATATAATGTGCCAAGGACCAGCCGAACGTAGCACCTTCAAAAGGATAGTGAAAATTGGGTAGGATATGAGGTACCAAATCTGACCAAACATAGCACCAGTAAAATGAAGTAAATTATGTGTTACCCAGAACCAGCAGTCCCATGTTACTCCTATGGAAACAGAGGGGAACGAGGGTGAATCAAATGCAATACCGTCAGACAGTAACATGGGAGAGCCAACCCCAAAAAATTAACATAAAGTACTAATATGTATCACAAGCTTTTAAATACATGAAATAGAGAAAACCACACACACACACACACACACACACACACACACACACACACACACACACACACACACACAGTATATAGGCAGAAACTAAGAATTACACAGCTTGTCTATTCCTTCAATGGCGTCTTTCACTCTCCCTGAATTAAACATTTTTATATTTATGTTTTACTTCCTAATTTCTAAGTATGACTATAATCTCTTAGTAATCCCTTATCTCCTGTTTCTCCATAACGTCTTTTATTTCCACATCTCCTTATTATACAGTGTTTCTTATTCTTTCCTTCATATTTACCCCCACACACTGCTTCTTATCCATGTCTTTCCCTTGTACCCAAACTCCACCTTACAGATCCATAATTATTCATCTTTTACGTTACTGCCTCAACTACCTTACCTTCTTTCCCTTAGTTCCCCAAAGATTTAATTTTCACCAACTGCATTATTCGCTGATACATTTACTTTATTCAAACTATCATTTATAAAGCCCAGCATCCCTTCTTTACTTAACAAAAGCCCTTTACTTATTTTCACGTCCACTATGAACTATGTAATTATGCACCACAACAGTATCATCTGCATACAGTACCCGACCCACCTTATTAATCAACTTAAGTTCCCTCTTATCAGTCTCGCTTTATCCATTATCACTACACACACACACACACATTAAATAACCTTAACTACAATGTATATTAAGTAACTTACCAATTGATATAAATTTTCCCAATAGTCCTGTGTCATAAGTCGGAACGCTGATAGGAAAGCCCAACCGAAGCTGTCAAAATTGGTAAAACCATAGTTGGGATTGTCCCCGAACCCCTGTAGGCAGATGAACCCCGCCGGACAAGGACTGTGGGAGAAGCCAGGGTTAGTACAGGCTAGTAGCAGGTGTGAGGGGTAATATAAGGCTAGCAGGTATGAGTGGGTAATATGAGGCTAGTAAGTGTGAGGGAATAATATGAGGCTAGTAGATATGAGGGGGTAATATGAGGCTAGCAGGTATGAGGGGATAATATAAGGCTAGCAGGTATGAGTGGGTAATATGAGGCTAGCAGGTATGAGTGGGTAATATGAGGCTAGCAGGTATGAGGGGGTAATATGAGGCTAGTAGATATGAGGGGGTAATATGAGGCTAGCAGGTATGAGGGGGTAATATGAGGCTAGCAGGTATGAGGGGATAATATGAGGGTAGCATGTATGAGGTGTAATATAAGGCTAACAGGGAGGTACTTGGACAATGAGAACAGTGGCAAAGAAAATCATTATTAAACTTCTAGTGTATGGTTAAATACGTGAAACTCCTACGTTAATGCTAGGGTCGCTAGAATTACACCAGGGGCGCGTAGGGTCGTACTGGTAGCTAGACAATATAACTAGAGCTAGTAAAGTAGTTTGGGAGTAAGGAAGATAGTTGTGAGGTATAGTAAGGGAGTAGTGATATTAGTTTTAACACTGTGATGCACGAGGGAAGGTTTTTATTGACACAGAAGTGCTACTAACAACTTGACCTATAGGCGTGTCTTTAGTGAATGTAGGTTCTAGGGTCCATGGTCGTGACGTGAAAGGAATGATGGGGATAAATAATGAGGTTTGACTAAAGAAAACTTGCGCATAGTGAGAGTATCAGGATAGGATTTAACCTGTGTTGCGTCTAGGATTGAAAGGTATGAGAAGCCATGGCGAAGATTTCAACGGTACGCTGACCACTGAAATGAAGAATTGAGCCACGTTATATGGAAGGGGGGCGAAGGGTAAGGCGCTAATACCTTTATTATGTACATTATTTAACAGGGCTAAGTGACAGCAGTATTTCAAGTGAGAGCTGACATGGCTGTTGGAAAGCGTAAAGTTATACAGATATAAACCATTAGCAAGCCCAGAGGAGTTAACCTAGTGTTTTAGTGGTATCTTTAACAATGTTGGAAATGTGGTGATTCTAAGAGACGTTATGAGTTAAATTAAGACTAAGGACATTACATTTTGTAGTTGGTATCATGGGGACGATGTTGAATGAATTACACGTTGGTTTGTTTGTGTTTGTCATGAAGAATATATGTTTTGGTGTAAAGAGCTTATAGCTTTTAGGCGATACACTGGAGAACGTTATTTAATACATCAGTCCTGCTCAAAGGAATGATAAGAAGCTCATTATTATGGAAAGTCAATAGGGTAGAGCCAGAACTGGATTGGACAGAAAGAAGGATAGCAAGTCATTATAAAAATCCAGATGACCCAGACTGTTTGGCAAGAAAAGAGTGATGCCAAACATTATTGAAAGCTTTAGAAATATCACGTAACAATATTAAAGAAATAGTGGAGTGGGTAAGTTTAATGGGCAGCTATAAAGTTGAAGTGGTTGCATAGGCCGAGGTAAATCTGGAACAGGTATTATAGGAAGGAGGGTGGCGCACTTATCATGATTATGGGTCACTGACTTTTGGACAAACATGCAACCTAGAAAATTAGCTTTATTTTATACTATGACTGAAGTTGTGTTACCAGGACAGATGAGGGAAGATATATTTGGGTTATAGAAGGTGCAGTAAAATTACTTGGGGAATAATCATAACAAGTTACCAATAGTTGGACTGTTAAAATTGTTTACGGGGGTTCTGATGAGTGATGTGTGTTTTAGGAGGATTTTTGGTCTCGGTCATTTTGCAAAAGAACGTGACCGAGAAAGAGTTCTATACTAAGGTGAATGATTTCTGAAGTTTTATCAGCAAGATTGGCTATAAGGTGAATGTTATAGTTCAGGTGAATTGAGAGTGGCAGTCTCTTTAATGATCTCAGGCAGCTCTACTGTTGTGCCACATAGTGCAGGTCAAAGACTAAATAGAGGAGTGTAAGGAGGAGAAGATCTGAAGAACCAATTACTGATGGCACAGCCAAAGTGTAAAAACTTGGCTGAGATGTGAAGGACAAACATAAATTAGTTTTTCACCAGGATGGTCAGGGATTCGTATTGGGTAATGACTACATCGGTGAGACTATTATTAAAGGAAGAGGCCTCTGCAGTGAGTCAGTGTGTATCTGTCCGTGAGCCGGGGTATACCTTCAATTTTTTGAGGTTAAGAAACCTATTGAGTGTAAAAAACGGCGTGGTTGAAGGGATTGGAGGTTTAGCTAATGGGAGCAAGAAAGATCGGAATGAATGACGGCACGAATGCCTTCATCTGGACGAGAGAAAACCAGGTAGGAATGTGCAGTTACCATTGAAGTAAGTGTTGGAATCGTACCTAAGAAAACCTGAGAAAGAAAAATTCAATCTGAAGACGGATTTAAGTTTACGTTAATGTGGATGCTCTGTATAATAACAGTGGTGAGGGCGGCTGCGAGATCAAGAGGATGGCCCAAGATGATTCTCAGCGAGCAGCAGGGTAGGAAATTCTTGGGCTAGTAAGGGGGCAGTACTAGCGAACAGATGGATAGGACTGGAAACTAATAAAAAAAGGACTGGGGCTAGTATGAGGCCGTACAAATGGTTATTGGAGATATTAAATGCGCCTATTTAAATAATACCAAAGACTAACAAGGCAACACTGGGCTGGTAGAGGGGGATAGAATGATACAGAAGGATAGTAGAAGGATAAAGCTGAATAATATTTTGGTAAAGCTCGCGATTAATAAGATAGTACTTGGCCATTGGAAAGGCAATACTGGAACTAGTATGAGAATATTTCAGGGTAGAGGAACAGTAGGTAATATTGACTAGAAGGGTGGTACAGTCCTCTTCACTAGTGCGTTTACAGGGGCTCGTCATATAAACATTCCACAAATCATTATCATTGAGATATTTGTTTTAATATTGTTTTACTTCGATTCCATATAATGTTTACTATTACGAGTTTCCTTTTATCGAATGTAAACAAACATAGCACTGCCACACTGCACAAAACCCGACATGCCCCTGTAAACGCATAAGTGAAGGGGACTGTACCTACATGAGGCAGCTAGAGGCATTAATTTATCTTGAAAGCAGCTTAACACTAGAGGCTGGAGAGGCATTACTTGGGCTATAGAAGCAGTAGATGATGAAGTCGGACTAGAATTAAAATAAGGAAGCATTGAAGGGGAGTGAGGCAGTAACAGCAAGAACTAGACAGTGTTAATGGAGAGTTGAACGACGATGAAGGTACCAAGGGCATTAGTGAGGCTAGTAGGATGATTCTAATAACATGTAAGGTCTTGAGGACTAGCAGGGCAGTGCTCTGAGCTAGTGGGGTAGTATTGAGGGCTAGTAGGGTAGTGCTGAGGTGTATGGGGTAGCACTCAGCTAGTAGGGTGGTTCTGAGGTGTCTGAGTGGCACTGAGCTAGCAGGGTAGTTCTGAGGTGTCTGGGTGGCACTGATCTAGTCGGGTAGTCATTGTATCGAAGATCTATGGGGATTGTACTGGGTAGCAAGTAAGTAAATGTTTGAGCTAGAAGCAGAGGACTAGGAACTAGCAGGTTTGTGCTAGGTTTTTGGGGTAGTGTTGGAGCTAGTAATGTGTTATAACAGATAGCAGGGAAAATAGTAAGTGACGAGAAGAAATATATTAAGGTGGTAGTACCTGGGATTATTAGGACAGTAACTGGGATTATTATGGCAGTACTGGGGTTATTAGGACAGTACAGGGATTATTATGGCAGTACTGGGGTTATTAGGACAGTACTGGGGTTATTGGGACAGTACTGGGGTTATTGGGACAGTACAGGGATTATTATGGCAGTATAGGGGTTATAAGGACAGTATAGGGATTATTAGGACCGTACTGGGGTTATTAGGACAGTACAGAGGTTATTAGGATAGTACAGGGGTTATTGGGACAGTACTGGGGTTATTGGGACAGTACTGGGGTTATTGGGACAGTACTGGGGTTATTGGGACAGTACTGGGGTTATTAGGACAGTACAGGGGTTATTGGGACAGTACAGGGGTTATTAGTTAGCAGGGCAGTACTGTTAGTTAGCAGGGCAGTACTGTTAGTTAGCAGGGCAGTACTGTTAGTTAGCAGGGCAGTACTGTTAGTTAGCAGGGCAGTACTGTTAGTTAGCAGGGCAGTACTGTTAGTTAGCAGGGCAGTACTGTTAGTTAGCAGGGCAGTACTGTTAGTTAGCAGGGCAGTACTATTAATTATCAGGGTAGTACTGTTAGTTAGCAGGGCAGTACTATTAATTATCAGGGTAGTACTAGGAAAATTGGTTAGTAATGGTTACTAGTAGGGTAGTAGTGAAGGCAAGTATGTTAGTATTGGGAACTAGCAGATTAGTACTACTGGATATTAAGGTAGAACGGGAGAATATTTTGTATTGAAAGAAACTATTATGAATGTCATATGTACAAAAATAATTATAACTGTAAGGTTATAACTAAAGACTAGAGGCATAACAGCACTAGTAATACTGATGGGGTAATAATACTCCTACGTTTAATATAAGTTATCCATTTAAAAGACATGACACCAATCAATAACAGATTATAAGTAAAGACAGAGAGAGAGAGAGAGAGAGAGAGAGAGAGAGAGAGAGAGAGAAGCACTAACCACAAGCAGTTATATAAGGTGGTCACTGTTAAGCCTGAGAGATAAGGAGATGCAATACATAAAGCACAATGCACGAGCGGTAATAAACAAGCTTAGTTAAAATATAGCAAGTTTATGTTAATGCCTTATACTGTTAGCTACATCTACTGCTACGGTGAGAGAGTTTACTCGGAATAACCTTTATATATATATATATATCTGTGTGTGTGTGTGTGTGTGTGTGTGTGTGTGTGTGTGTGTGTGTGTGTGTGTGTGTGTGTGTGTGTGTGTGTGTGTGTGTGTGTGTGTGTGTGTGTGTGTTTAATTATAAATGTAAAATGAGAGAGAAATAGACAATTACAATAACGTTGACTACAGTGCATAGTTTATATTCGTATTAGTTTTCATGTTATTTAGGCAAAGATAACGGTAATAGGCAGCTCTAGTGAAACAAGGCACATCACAACAGTTGAGATGTGAAGTAAACAGGTGATGTAGTTAAGCCAGGAGGGGAAGAATGGTTTACTCTACTGTTGAAACTACCAATAACTTTACCATCAACAGTAATGAGACGTTTAATGTCACCAACAAAATCCGAAAAGTCATTAAATAGTTACCATACTGACAAAGATTCTAAATTCAATCAAAATGACATTGAAACCTGTTAGATAAGTTTCTGGTGTACAACTGGATCACTTAGTAATACTCTTATCCTATAATGTGCTCTTGTCTCAGTTAAAACAACAGAATTAAACTCATTTATACAACGATCTTAATAGTTCAGTGGCACACCAAGTTCCCTCCGAGGCTAGCGATTAACAAAACAATTAAATTACGTTTATCATCTTTTTTTTTGACACCTTTCCAACTTTTATTCTGATTATGTCCCAGATCTAATACTGGAGGGTAAATTTTTAATAGAAACAAAATCTAGCATGCTTGTTATTGAAAGAGAACACAAGGAAGGGGAGATTATGTGAGGGAGCGAGGGGGTACTGAGCGAACATTTCCATATAGATAGAGGGATTTATGGTTCAGGGATAACGAACAGGCATGTGACTATTTCCCTGAAGGACAGCCAGCCGAGCAAGCATCTGATTTAGTTAAGATGTGTTTATATAATCCGGTACCACTTTGTCTTGGATTTACCACGGATGAAATATTTGCTCGACGAATCACAGAAAATTACGACAGGGTTTTAAGATCCTGAAGTATGAGAGAATTTGCAACAAGATGGTTATTTGGAATCACTTGTAAATATTTAGATTATCGACTAATTCATTGGCAACTACCGACAGCAGCGTCTATTATATAATGAGGGTTAATTAAGAAAAATTTTTTACAATAGGAAATATAACATTAATACAGTCAGCACTATCTTTTAATGACATTATATTACAAGAAATATTTTGTGGGTTTCATCTTTTAAAGCTTCGGATGAATTCCCACTGTGCGACCATGTTGTGTGGGGTGAGGATTACATACTGTACTGTATGTCTTTCTGCAGGAAGTACTGAACCTAACCTCCTACACCAGAAACTGAATTCGGTAAGTGAAGATGCATCTCTTATATAGCAAAGAAACTGTTTATTTAGCTCTCATTGTGTGTGTGTGTGTGTGTGTGTGTGTGTGTGTGTGTGTGTGTGTGTGTCACGATAAAGAGGGATAATTGAGAAATAACAATATTTTTCCGCGTATTTCTTTTCTTTCGTAACTTTAATTTGTATGTAGAGATGAACAGCATACTTTCTAACCTGCCTAACGTGACCTAACATGATATAATCCGACCTAAATTAGGTATATTGTATAGCTCAAGTGTTATGATAGTAAATGACTTTTTAAGTGAAAGACAAAATTAGTTTATATAAATTTCCTGTTTGACCAAAAAGCGTCAGTTACGTTTTAAGGCTTAATCAGAAGATCTCTATGGTGGACCCTGATGCCATATGTGACCAAGTCCCAGGTTGCTGCTCTGACTTTCTGCCTCATTTACACACATTTGCAGGGTCTCAATTGTTTCTCTTACTATTGACAACACAACATACATATATTGGTTCTCACTATTGATTTTTTTTATTTATGGCTCTTTATTATTATTATTATTATTATTATTATTATTATTATTATTATTATTATTATTATTATTATTATTATTATTATTATTATTATTATTATTATTATTATTATTATTATTATATTTTCACCCCCAGGCCCTGATGTGGGTAATTGACCTGGGCCAGGGTGGGCAAACCCTAACCTAACCTAAGTTAAGCTTAACCTTACCTTTTATTCTTAGGTATAATTTTGCTATAATATGATAGTAGACGATGCCTTAAATGAATCAGGGCAAATTTGACCAGAAAATTAATTAATTTCCATTGAGTTACAGGAATAAAAACAAAGTTTCCCTATTGGGCAAAAATTTTAATTGTTTTTTTTAAGGCTTAATCGGAGATGTTTGATGTATTGAATATGTCTAATAAATTTTGAAGAATCAGATATAATTTTAGTGGCTGAGAAGGTCAATCCTGAATTTTTGCCTCCAGTTTGGTTTGCTTTCTGCTGTTTTATGAGTTGTGGTTAAGTAAGCTGGTGGTGGTGTGTGTTGAGGAGTTTACAACATCCTTCTTGACAGGTAAATTCATAAATGACAATGGCGTCATTAAGAATTTTTACTACAGTAGTTTTGTTTATCATGATGAGATTTCCCACATTTTTGTTCTTACAATGTTCTTTTGTCATCTTGTACACAGACTACCAAGAACATACGCCAAGCCAAACTAGCAATATTCTGTAATAACATGAAATACAAGGATCTCGTCACGACAAACAAAAGCTATCGCAATATAACCCAACTCCGGAGTACCAACATATTCCTAATTGTTCATGTCTAGAAGATTGTAAGTTCCCTAACAATATTAAACACATAGGGAGTAACACCGCTTTATTTTCACGTCACAATCCATGCTCTTAAGAGATACCCAACTAACACCTGAGGCAGCAGCTACAGCATATCGACCTAACTGTAATAAATGGTTCAAGTCTATAAAACGATCATAAATATGTCCCAAACACACGACACCTTCAAGGCACAAAAAATATAAAACTACTTTACTGTACATGAAACCGGCCAATGGAAGCAAGAATTCCTCCTCCTTCAACGAGCATTAAAGTCAAAGGTATTTTCAAGGCATTAGCTATGACAGTCCGAAAAAGCCTTAAAACGAAGCGGGCTGATTGTGATATGAGATCGATTAAATTATTTAACGTTATGACTTCTTGGATATTAGAGCATATAAGGTAAGATTGACTAATATTTAAGATATCTTTCTCACTGCTAAAACATCTAAATTTTACCTCTGTCAGGTTAAGTATAATTAGTTCGATAGAGTTAGTGCTAATATCATACTTTATTATCTCGTCTCATATTTATCTACATTATATTCTCTGTATATTGTCCAACTCAAAAGAATTTGTTGGAATTTAACATTATGTCTCAATTACCCCAAGAAGGTGTGTATAGATATATATATATACATACTGTACATTGTGTTTCTTTTATGCAAACGTTCTCTGTTGGTCTGTCTTTCTCTCTCACATTCTTTAACACTAACTCATTTGAGAAAATTTGGAGATCAGTATCACAATAAATGAAATTAACAATGCATAGGCATTAACAGTACTTGCTAATATGTTGAGCAAGCGAAGTAACTGGCCGGCGAACTGATCAAGATCCTTGAGACTAAGGTGGTACCGGATGGCCAAGATGATTTAATGATTTATTTTTCTGAGGACACATATTAAAGCAAATTAACCAAAGGGGTGAGAGCAACTACGATCTCTAAGGTACTGCTTCATTAAGGTTTTCTTCCTATTTTAAACTGAGAGAAAATTGGCCTTACTGGAGCGAGATAATTGAAATCGTAGTCACTGGCATCAGGTGTACAGACAATATGCAAAAAAATGCTGTATCCAGTGCGTCAACACAGGTAGCAGGTTAAACCAAATCATAAGCAAAAATATGATGATCGGTGCATCAAAAGAAACAGCATGTAGACAAAAGTGGCTCAGGTAAATTTTAGCCAAAAAAAAAAAAGAAAAAAAAAGAAAAAATCTGAGAGCTTACCCTGCACCACTACTGTTGCCGCATAAGGGCTTATTGCCAGCCTCCAAGTACCAATTGGCTGGAAAAACAGGAGAAGAAAAATCAACCCTTGGTTAGAATTAAGAGCTCAAAAATCTCAAATGGCTTTTTTTTTTTAAGTGTTACGCCTGAAGATTTGGCCATATCAATATGGACAGGGCCAGGGAAACACACTAAATTCCGCTGACACCAACATCGTCCGCCAGCTTCAAAAGGAAAGTTGGGGTTTGGCGGAAAAGTCGATTCAGCGGTTCAAAAATGCATGTATTTATCTGACCTTGGGGAGAGGATAATAAAAGGGTGGCCAGGATCCAAGGAGCATGAGGTGTTCAGAGCATCGAGGCTAAACTGTTAGTCAGGTACGTCATGCTAGGCTGCCCAGGACTACCTAACTACCAGGGCTACTTAACTACCTACACAACGTCAACTACCTACTCTAGCAGTCTGGGCAGCCTTGGAGATCAACAATCGGCGTTAATTTCTATATACCCGGCAAAAATATTGTAGTAATGGATATATACATCTCAAAAATATAATTCTGTGGATGGAACTCTGCTAGGGAGAAGTTAAAATCCATCAAAATTGCTCTAGCTTCATGCAGACAACTGGGAAGCAGAGGCTGGCATGTTTACTGGGTAAACCTGCGTGATGTCGACGTCCCAGGCTGCTCCCCGCCACCACCAACACCGCTCTCCGACAACACCTATAACATGCTGCAAATGTAAGAAAGCAACACCTCTCTTGTCATGTGGGTAAGGTACAGTCCTAGGGACCGTTCACAGTCCAGTTTACAGTCCTAGGGACAATCCACAGTCCAGGTTACAGTCCATAGTCCAGGTTACAGTCTAGTCAAGATCGAGGGAAAAACCACAATTCAGGGAAAAGTCAGAGGGTCTGATCATTGTCTTAGGTACAGTTCTAAATGTTGCCTATCGTCCAGAGAACAGTTCAGAGATCAAGTTACAATACTAGAGTCAGGTTAGAGCCCAATGGATATACCGTTACAGAGCTTAGTCTTACAGACAGTCGTCCCTCCATGGTATAGCTGTAGAGACAGTCGTCCCTCCAAGGTATAGCTGTAGAGACAGTCGTCCCTCCAAGATATAGCTGTAGAGACAGTCGTCCCTCCATGGTATATCTGTAGAGACAGTCGTCCCTCCAAGGTATAGCTGTAGAGACGGACGTCTCTCCAAGGTATAGCTGTAGAGACAGTCGTCCCTCCAAGGTATAGCTGTAGAGACAGTCGTCCCTCCAAGGTATAGCTGTAGAGACAGTCGTCCCTCCAAGGTATAGCTGTAGAGACAGTCGTCTCTCCGAGGTATAGCTGTAGAGACAGTCGTCCCTCCATGATATAGCTGTAGAGACAGTCGTCCATCCAAGGTATAGCTGTAGAGACAGTCGTCGTCCTCCAGTCGGGTATAGCTGTAGAGACAGTCGTCCCTCAAGGTATAGCTGTAGAGACAGTCGTCTCTCCAAGGTATAGCTGTAGTCCCTCCATGGTATAGCTGTAGAGACAGTCGTCCTCCAAGGTGCAACTGTAGAGACAGTCGTCCCTCCAAGTTATCGCTGTAGAGACAGTCGTCCCTCATGGGATAGCTGTAGAGACAGTCGTCTCTCCAAGGTATATGTAGAGACAGTCGTCCTCCGTGGTATAGCTGTAGAGACAGTCGTCCCTCCAAGTTATCGCTGTAGAGACAGTCGTCCTCCATGGGATAGCTGTAGAGACGGTCGTCTCCAAGGTATAGCTGTAGAGACAGTCGTCCTCCATGGTATAACTGCAGAGACAGTCGTCCCTCCATGGTATAGCTGTAGAGACAGTCGTCCTCCAAGTTATCGCTGCAGAGACAGTCGTCCCTCCAAGGTATAGCTGTAGAAACAGTCGTCCTCCAAGGTGCAACTGTAGAGACAGTCGTCCTCAAGTTATCGCTGTAGAGACAGTCGTCCCTCCATGGGATAGCTGTAGAGACAGTCTTCCTCCAAGGCATAGCTGTAGAGACAGTCGTCCCTCCATGGTATAACTGCAGAGACAGTCGTCCTCCCTGTAGAGACAGTCGTCTCCAAAGGATAGCTGTAGAGACAGTCGTCCTCCAAGGTATAGCTGTAGAGACAGTCGTCCCTCCATGGTATAACTGCAGAGACAGTCGTCCCTCCATGGTATAGCTGTAGAGACAGTCGTCCCTCCAAGGTATAGCTGTAGAGACAGTCGTCCCTCCATGGTATAACTGCAGAGACAGTCGTCCCTCCATGGTATAGCTGTAGAGACAGTCGTCCCTCCATGGTATAGCTGTAGAGACAGTCGTCCCTCCAAGTTATCGCTGTAGAGACAGTCGTCCCTCCATGGGATAGTTGTAGAGACGGTCGTCTCTCCAAGGTATAGCTGTAGCGACAGTCGTCCCTCCAAGGTATAGCTGTAGAGACAGTCGTCCCTCCAAGTTATCGCTGTAGAGACAGTCGTCCCTCCATGGGATAGCTGTAGAGACAGTCGTCCCTCCAAGGCATAGCTGTAGAGACAGTCGTCCTTCCAAGGTATAGCCAGAGACAGTCGTCCCTCCAAGGTATAGCTGTAGAGACAGTCGTCCCTCCAAGGTATAGCTGAGACAGTCGTCCCTCCAGGTATAGCTGTAGAGACAGTCGTCCTCGTATAGCTGTAGAGACAGTCGTCCTCAAGGCATAGCTGTAGAGACAGTCGTCCTCAAGGTATAGCTGGAGAGACAGTCGTCCCTCCAAGGTATAGCTGTGAGACAGTCGTCCCTCCAAGGTATAGCTGTAGAGACAGTCGTCCCTCCAAGGTATAGCTGTAGAGACACAGTAGAGACAGTCGTCCCTCCATGGTATAGCTGTAGAGACAGTCGTCCCTCCAAGGTATAGCTGTAGAGACAGTCGTCCCTCCAAGGTATAGCTGTAGAGACAGTCGTCCCTCCAAGGTATAGCTGTAGAGACAGTCGTCCCTCCAAGGTATAGCTGTACAGACAGTCGTCCCTCCAAGGTATAGCTGTACAGACAGTCGTCCCTCCAAGGTATAGCTGTAGAGACAGTCGTCCCTCCAAGGTATAGCTGTAGAGACAGTCCATCTTCCATGGTGTGGCCTTGTCTTTATAACAGATCATTACCCAGGATACAGTCTTGACCAGGTTCAGTGTTCGCTTATATCGGCGACCTACAGTCCACGGTAATCTAACCTTCAGAGTCCATTTCTAGTACAAGGTCAAACACCATGGTATAGTCTCTGTACGTGTGGACTGTCCAGTGATGTTCTTGAGATAGTTAATTCTTTAGTCAGCGATCTTAGGGATAGTCCGCCGTACAATGCTCGACCATTGAGGAGTTACAAACAGTACACAACTATAGTCCAAAGCACAGTGTCAGGTACTGTGCACACTGTTAAATACAGTACAGTGTCATGTACTGGGCACAGTGTCAGGTAAAGTACAGTGTCAGGTACAGTATAGTGTCAGGTAAAGTGCAATGTCAGTTAGAGTACTGTGTCAGGTACAGTACAGTGTCAGGTACAGTACAGCGTCAGGTACAATACAGTGTCAGGTACAGTGCTCAGTGTCAGGTACAGTATACAGTGTCAAGTACAGTGCAGTGTCAGATATTGCAGTGTCGGTACAGTGCACAATGTCAGGTATAGTGCACAGAGTCGAGTACAGTGCAGTGTAGGGTACAGTGCACAATATAGGGGACAGTGCACAGTGTCAGGTACATTGCTCAGTGCCAGTTACTTTATACAGTGTCAGGTGCAGTGCATTGTCAGATAGAGCAGTGTCGGGTACAGTGCACAGTGTCAGGTATAGTGCACAGAGTCGAGTACAGTGCAGTGTAGGGTACAGTGCACAATATAGGGTACAGTGCACAGTGTCAGGTACATTGCTCAGTGCCAGTTACTTTATACAGTGTCAGGTGCAGTGCATTGTCAGATAGAGCAGTGTCGGGTACAGTGCACAGTGTCAGGTACAGTACAGTGTCAGGTACAGTAAACAGTGGCATGTACAATGCAGTGTCAGGTACAGTACAGTGTCAGGTACAGTACAGTGTTAAGTACAGTACAGTGTTAAGTAGAGTACAGTGTCAGGTACAGTACAGTGTCAGGTACAGTACAGTGTTAAGTACAGTACAGTCTCAGGTACAGTACACAGTGTCATGCACAATACAGTGTCAGGTACAGTACAGTGTCAGGTACAGTACAGTGTTAAGTACAGTACAGTATTAAGTAGAGTACAGTACAGTACAGTGTTAAGTACAGTACAGTGTCAGGTACAGTACACAGTGTCATGCACAATACAGTGTCAGGTACAGTACAGTGTCAGGTACAGTACAGTGTTAAGTACAGTACAGTGTTAAGTAGAGTACAGTGTCAGGTACAGTACAGTGTCAGGTACAGTACAGTGTTAAGTACAGTACAGTGTCAGGTACAGTACACAGTGTCATGCACAATACAGTGTCAGGTACAGTAGTGTCAGGTGTCAGTGTACAGTACAGTGTCAGGTACAGTACAGTGTAAGTACAGTCAGGTACAGTACACAGTGTCATTACAGTGTCAGGTACAGTACACAGTGGCATGTACAGTGTCAGGGTGTACAGTGTGGTACAGTACAGTGTCAGGTACAGTACAATGTCAGGTACAGTACAGTGTCAGGTACAGTACAGTGTCAGGTACTGTACAGTGTCAGATACAGTACAGTGTCAGATACAGTACAGTGTCAATTACAGTGCAATGTCAGGTACAGTACAGTGCAATGTCAGGTACAGTAGAGTGTCAGGTACAGTAGAGTGACAGGTACAGTAGTGTCAGGTACAGTATGGTGTCAGGTACAGTACAGTGTCAGATACAGTACAGTGTCAGGTACATTGCAGTGTCAAGTACAGTGCATTGTCAGGTACAGTAGAGTGTCAGGTACAGTAGAGTGTCAGGTACATTAGTGTCAGGTACAGTATAGTGTCAGGTACAGCACAGTGTCAGGTACAGTGCAGTGTCATGTGCAGTACAGTGTCAGGTACAGTATAGTGGTAAATACAGTACAGTGTCTCTTACAGTAAGGTGACAGGTTCGGTACAGTGCCAGATACAGTACGGTGTCAGGTGCAGTACAGTATGAGGTAGAGAACAGTGTCAGATACAGTACAGTATCAGGCACAGTACATGGTCAGATAAAGTACAGGATCAAGTACAGTACAGTGCAGGTACAGTACAGTGTCAGGTACAGTACAGTGTCAGGTACAGTACAGTATCAGGTACAATACAGGGTTAGGTACGGTGCAGTGTCAGGTACAGTTCAGTGTCAGGTACAGTACAGTACAGGTACAGTACAGTACAGGTACAGTACAGTACAGGTGCAGTATAGTGACAGGTAGAATAAATAGTGTCAGGGAGAGTGCAGTGTTTGTTACGTACAGCACAACATAAGGAGCAGTACAGTGTGAAGTACAAAACACATTGTCAGGTACAGTACAGTACAGGTACAGTACAGTACAGGTACAGTATAGTGTCAGGTACAGTACAAAGTGCTAGGTACAGTACTCTATCGGGACCAGTACTGTGTCAAGTGTAGTACAGTGTGAGGTACAACACACAGTGTCAGGAACAGTACAGAGTCCCTGTACAGTACATGGTGTCAGGTAGAGTACAGTGCAGGTACAGTGCAGTGCAGGTACAGTACAGTGCCAGGTACAGTACAGTGTCAGGTACAGTACAGTGTCAGGTCCACAAGGGTCAGGAACAGCACAGAGTCAGGTGCAGTACAGTGGCAGGAACAATACTGTGGCAGGTACAGTACAGAGTCAGGTAGAGAAAAGTCAGGTACAGTACAGTGTCAGGTGCAGTACAGTGTCAGGAACAGTACAGAGTCAGGTACAATGCAGTGTCAGGTAGAGTACAGTGTCAGGTAGAGTACAGTGTCAGGTAGAGTACAGTGCCAGATACAGTTTAGTGTCAGGTATAGTACAGTGTCAGGTACAGTAGTGTCAGGTACAGTACAATGTCAGGTACAGTACAGTGCGAGGTAGAGTACAGTGTCAGGCACAGTACAATGTTAGGTACAGTGCAGTGGCAGGTACAGTACAGTATCAGGTACAGTACAGTGTCAGGTCCAGTACACAGTGGCATGTACAATAAGGTGTCAGGTAGAATGCAGTGTCAGGTACAGTGCAGTGCCAGGTACAGTACCGTGTCAGGTACAGTACCGTGAAAGCTACAGTACAGTGTCAGGTACAGTACCGTGGCAGGTACAGTACAGTGTCAGGTACAGTGCAGTGCCAGGTACAGTAGTGTCAGGTACAGTACAGTGTCAGGTACAGTACAGTGTTAGGTAGAGTGCATTGTCAGGTACAGTACAATGTCAGGTACAGTCCAATGTCAGGTGCAGTACAGTGTCAGGTACAGTATAGTGACAGATACAATACAGTGTCAAGTACAATATACTGTCAGGTACAGTACAGTGTCAGGTACAGTACAGTGGCAGGTACAGTACAGTGGCAGATACAGTAGAGTGTCAGGTACAGTACAGTGACAGGTACAGTACGGTGTCAGGTACAATACAGTGTCAGGTACAGTACAGTGTGAGGTACAGTGCAGTGTCAGGTACACTACAGTGACAGGTACAGTACAGTGGCAGATACAGTATAGTGTCCGGTACAGTACAGTGACAGGTGCAGTACAGTGTCAGGTACAGTACAATGACAGGTACAGTACAGTGGCAGATAAAGTACAGTGACTGGTATCGCACCGTGTCAGGTACAGTACAGTGACAGGTACAGCACCGTGTCAGGTACAGTACAGTATCAGGTACACTACAGTGTCAGGTACAGTACAGTGACAGGTACATCATATTCGGGGGTACATATAATAACGGAGGAACAACGCTGGAAACATTACAGTTAAGGTAAATTACAGAACCCGGACATAAACGTTGTGTACATTACAGTCAAGTTCCAGTATATAGGTGGTTACAAAACACAATGTATTTTACAGTATCGTTAGAGTACAATACAGAGCCGGGGTACAAGAGTCTCTTACAGTATAAGCAGGGTAAAGTACATAGCCTGTATATAGTCTTTACTGTTTGGTACGTTCCACTATCTTAGTAAAGTACACAGCATTAAGTTACAGTGTACAATAAATGTATAGTATTTCGCACACTTATAATACGTAAACAATCAAATTACAGTATACAGTGTAGGGTACAGCATAGAGCAGGAAATAGGATTAAACCAAGGCAGAATACATAGTTTGGATACATTACAATTTAAGGTACAATATAAAACCAGGGTACAGTTTACTGTTAGAGTACTCAGCTCGGGTACAATAGACATATATGGTATAGTATGGAATCAGGGTACAGTACACAGAAGGATGCAGTAAACATTCACGTCATAGCCTGAATACACTACAAAGAACAGCTACAGTTAAAATGCAGATTACAGCTAGATACAGAAAGAAATTTGGTATACCCGGAGTACATATCACACTTACAAGTTCTGCTTCAAGGTAATTTAGATATTAGACTTTGCACAGTCGCCACAGAGGAGAAACACAAGTAAGAGTGGTTATGGGGGACTCCTGTCATATTCATAAAGGTTAAAGAAGAGTTATTATCGTAAGGCTACATTATTAACGCTATTTTTGTGTAGTTTGACAATTTTTTTGTGTTAATACACTTTTAAGGAAAACGCCCGCTTATACATACCTAATCTTTACGCCCATCCATGGTGACCTTTAAGTGGTTAACTAGGCTGTGTGATTCCATAGGGCCTATCCTATTTGTTTTGAGAATGGTTAGGGAAGGGAAGAACCCAAGAACCTGCCTGGGACAATTTATAGCTCTCCATAACTGGACTAACCATCACATGGACTAGGGAAGGATTTCAGGGACTACCTTGACTGTGCCCACCAGACGGTGACACTTTTTAATTGGGTAGATTTCCCCTCGTCCAGGGTACCGTGGGTGGCCGTGGGCTGGCGTACTTGTGTATATGGGCTGGCGTAAGTGGGCGTATCGATGGGCACTTTATCACCCCCCCCAAGAATCTGGTTTTCACTGTTTTTATTCAAAGCCGGCGGATAACGTAAACTGGAAAAGATAGCTGGATTTTTTTTTACAGGTTTCATAACCACAAGTTACAAAATAAACTTCCTCTTACTTCTGCTGAATTACTTATTCTCAGAGACTGAGGAAGTAACGTGTAATATTATGTTATACTGTACTTCTGAAGTACATTTGCACGTGTTTATAAGAGGAGTCACGTCAGAGCTTCCATCTTATAATTACACAGATCTTCATCCTTCACTGGTATTCAGTTATATTATGTTTATATTTTCATTAGTCAGTAGCTGTTAGGGTGAGCCAGATAGAAGAGTTAACTACAAAGGAATATTACTTCGCTAATTGACAGTCAGAGGTTTATGCCTCATACAGATAGTGTATTATCACGCAAATAAATATAAAACACGGAATCGGTCTTTCAAAATTAATTTTACAAAATGACAAGAAAAATCGCCAAACATTTTGTTCTAATCCAGTGAGTCACTAGAGGACGGCTACCACCCACACAGTGAGTCACTAGAGGACGGCTACCATCCACAGTATGTCCTACAAATATAACACGTCTTACAAATTTCAACTCCTTTTATACTCTTACCTAACATAAGAACATCTATTAAATTACTGTTAATTACTTATAGAATCCGATTCAGGATTTCACAAAAAGTACCTAATTCTAATAAGAGGCGTCATGGCACACACCGGTGAGAGTACTCGTGCCCAGATCAGTGGCATGTCGCTGGTGTGGTGGTCTCTGCTTAGTGACCGTCCAGCTGTCAATGTGGCTGTATGCCTATGGTGAATTATTAACTTAGTAGTTTTAAAATGCATTACATTTCTTAATTAGGATATAGAGTTATGTCATATTCAGAAGTTAAAAAACAAATTGAACTCGAACCTTACTGAAGCAACTTTAAGCATCTTGTTAATAGCTTTTAAATAAAATACAAACTACTGGGGCCTCGTGGTACAGAAACAAGATTTACCGGGGGCTTATTCATCGAAACAGTTTTTACGCCCAAATACCACAGTTACGTTTTTATCCGTTTATGGAAAAGTAACAATAACAATAAAGGAAGAAAAACGAGATTATAATTGACCTTTGCGTAAAAAGTTCTTATAACAGATCACTAGGTGCACTAGATTCCCCACGACTTACCAAAACTAGATTATTTTTTTTTAGTGTGATGTTCCGTGTTGAAGGCTGTAGTACTAGGACCCCCCCCTACCTGTTTGCATCACTATACTGTATAAAACCTATACTTATCAGCCGATGTACAGGTCACAAACAGGTGCAATTGGTAAAGTATATAAACACTTTAACAGGGTACAGTAAGTAATCAAGGGTAGAGTACAATGTATATAACCAGGATATAGTACACAACCAGGATATAGTACACAACCAGAATACAGTACACAACTAGGATATACTACACAACCAGGATGTAGTACACAACCAGAATACAGTACACTGCTACAATACAGTACATAACCAGGATATAGTACACAACCAGGATATAGTAAGAAGCTAGGTGATAGTATTTGGATACGATATACTACAGTGGTAAAATTAACTACCAGATTACAGTGGATAAATGGGATACAGTACAAAATTCAAGGTAAAGTACATAATCGAGGCATAGTACACAGATAATACAGTTGGTATAATAATTCTACAGGTTTATTACAGTAAAGGGATAGGATACAGCATGTACTGTAGTTGTGGTAAATACAAAATCAAGTTAATGTATAATCAGTAAGACAATGAAGATTACAGATAGGATTCATTGTATTACAAAACGCTACTAGGGATGGGTACAGAATGAGGGTACAGCTAGTGCAGCTCTAACGGTACAGTTATATGGAAAGCCATGATTACAAAGAAATATAAGTGAACAGCCTTCCCAGTTTTAGCACAGCCAGTCACTCAGTTAGTGTCAGTCACCTGGGGTCTGAAATAAACAGTCATCCCACCATTTGTAAAGTCAGTCAGTGTCAGTCTCCTGGGGTCTGAAATAAACAGCCATCCCACCATTTGTAAAGTCAGTCAGTGTCAGTCACCTGGGGTCTGAAATAAACAGTCATCCCACCATTTGTAAAGTTAGTCCGTGTCAGTCTCTTAGGATGTACAGTATAATGGACAATTATTCTGCCTTTATCACGGTACACAAACACTGTACGTCTTCTGGACTCCATACAGCCACCCACTTATATTTGTCGTCTTCCCCAGTCACCAGTAGTCTTTAAATACACATCCATTGTCCCTCGATCCTACACTGTGAGGTCATATATAGGCTCGGGTGTGCTAAGGACGGCCCGAGATATGGAAAAGTCCCCAGCGGGTAAAGAAAACAATCAAGCATCGAACAGATTCCAGGAAAGAAACATTGAACACTTAATGTAAAGATACTGAACTATTTACTTAAAATCGGGGTAATCACCAAATAACGATAACTTCACGTATTGATTTCCTTTGTAAACTTCTGAATGGCCATAGACGATCATATACATCAGCATAATAAATAAAAATGATAGTTTAATAGAAAACTTAACCTAACGTTGCATTCTTTATGTATAGTTTGGCTATCTGATAATAGTAATGACATTTTATATAAAACAGAATAAATTTTACCATATACGAATTGATTTTCATTATGTTGTGGCAATAAAAACCAAAATTTGTCTCTATTTGGCCAAAAGCATCAGTTGTTTTTTAAAGCTTAACTGTGATACATTTTACAGTTTCATTTACGAGTATGACGGCATTTACCATCATATGAATGCTAAATTATGCCTACAGTAGCTATTCATTTACAGGTAAACCTCTATTTATATCCCAATCTACGATATACCAATCTACGATAATTCGCATTAACAATGTTGACATATTACGACCACTTCCCTATTTGCAATGTTAACAAACTCGCATTAACGACATGCCAAATCGGCTGAGGCGTGAACTACCCAAACGCCGCCATATGGCCATCCGGTGAACTTACAATCCAGTTATTGTTTCTTCTTAGTTACAAGTGTGTAAGAAATGGAGCTCAATGTTTATTGGTAAAAAATCTAACAGTGAAAGGACATCACTAAAGTTCACATTGTACTCTGTTTAGTGATTGTGACGTTCTTTCACTCTGACAATCAAGTGCTTTTTTCTCTGATCCTCCACCCCGATAAAGGGTGACCTGAAAATTGCATCAAGAAGTCAGTATAATATGAGACCACTAATCCTCCCTCCATCTTCACCGCAAATGTAAGAGTTATATATACAATGGGTGGACCTGACATTGCATTAGGTCAGGTCAGTAACATTAGACCCACTTATCCCCTGCCACACCTCCATCACAAGTGTTAAAAGATGTAAAAAAAACAAAAACATTATAGTTATGTGAAGTATATGTATTTTGATGATTTGCTTGATCGTATATGGCCATTGAAAAATTTCCCAGAATAATAGATTCATAAAAGTTATCGCTATTACGAAATTATCCCTATCTACTGTAACACACACACACACACACGCACACATCACCCGTCAAGACCAGTGATGGGTGCAGATTGTGTGTAGTCAGAGGCTCCACCATCAACTAAGCACATGACCGGCCGCCTTTAGCCACTATAAATACTACGAGATCTAAAACTAATGTGTTTGTTTGCTCCATGTTTCTTATTAGTTTTGTGGAGAAGGCTTCTGTCAAACAAGTGACCCGCTCCCCAACTATGTAACTTTTATCATCTCTGTTGTATATCCTCAGCGTTTTGACTGCCATGTTCTCTAAAAAAGCCGTTTATACTGAGCGGGGCAACTGTCATAAATTATCATAAACGTCACACCCTCAACAACCACGAACCCACGTGGTTGTTGAGTTTGTGAAATTCATTGGTCAGTGGGGTCCTCTAACCACTGTGTTGATAGATACAGTGAACAATGTTTTTAGATCTGTACAGTGATAAATCTTGAGTAACTTGCTTAATTACAGGTCACCATTTGTGACCTTTTTCACACATGGAGTGTAAATAAGTAGTAGTATTGGACGATCTGATGAGCATAAACCTCTGGCCTCCCATTAAAAGTCATAATTTGGGGCAAAACATGACTATGTTAATGTGCACTCAAATTAGCTGTTATCTTGCAAAAAATCCAGCAACGCAAGTTATATTTTGCCAATTCAAGTTAGTAACATTTTATAAGAGAAAATCTTAAATTCCCTGTATTGTATAATCCTGAGTCCCTGACCTGCACCACCCCCTCCTCCCAGCCAGCAAAGGAGGGGGGGGGGGGCGGTGATCAAGATTTTACAGGATGAATTTGGTTTAGGCTTAAAGTTTTTCTCTTCTAAAATGTCACAGATTTGACTTCACAGAATATATCTTGCCTTGCTGGGATCCTTGCAAGATAACAACTAATTTGAGTACAAACATCTCATAATTTGCACGAGAAATAAAAATCTAATCCTTTAGCTTAATACATTTGAGTACACTAAAGCAGAGTAATATGTTGCTTGAAATTATGTCTTTTCACAGGGGAAAATCATGGGAAGATAAGTTGACAAGTTCACACAGTTTAGAGTTAAACCAAACAACCGCAACTGCGGAGCTTGGAAACCTGACAACTATGACACATCACTAATATATATATATATATATATATATATATATATATATATATATATATATATATATATATATATATATATATATATATATATATATATATATATATATATATATATAGAAACATATTAAGCGTGTCATATCATTCAGAGTACCGTCGTCATATCTGAGGGTTGGTGACCACAGTCCTCCACTCTAAACGTTCTCGGGCTGTTTTTACTAATCCTCTAAGGTTTCGCATATCTCTGGGGATTCAGTTATCCAGTTTCTAAATTTCTTGCTCCATCCCAGTGTCTGCGTTCTCCTGGCCCTTCTACCTTCAACGTTGTCCATTAATATTTCTGTTAATCTGTTATTATCCCCTCAATAATTATATGACCAAAGTATCGCATTCTTTTTATGTACATATCAAGTGTTTTGAAGTTTTTGCTAACCTTATTTGTTTTCCTGTCAGTGTAACTTATTCTTAACATTCATCTATAGCACCACATTTCAAAGGCCTCTAGCCTCTTTCTGGTGTCAGCTCAAGGTGTCCACGCTTCTGTCCCATACATATATAATCTTTCAGAAGCCTTTTTCTCAAATTGAAGTTAATGTCCCTAGCAAGTCTACGGACTTGGCGCGCCCACATTCAACCACTTTTCATTAGGTCTGTTAGATTAATAAATGCTGTTCCCTGTTGCTTACCATAATTTTCATTTCTAATATTGAAACAACATTACTTTAACCTTTACATTATTAATTCAACTGTCCGCTAAAATATTACACTGTGAAACAGGTGGAGTCAAAAGCTGAGGTAATGATAGTACCAACAGCTCTCCAGACGGCAGAAAGACACAGGGACCTCCAGTGGTAGTTGTTGAGTTGATCCTCTGGCTGTACTGGTAACTCGTTCAACAACATGTACACATACAGTACTTTGCCGCAGCAGGCCACAGATGCTCTACAATAAAGCAACTTAAAAAAGCACCAGGGAGTACCAAACAACACCTCTTATAAGCAGATGCGCTAACAGGATATGGCACCACATCAGTACTTTATAGCCAAGAAAAAGTGAAAGCATTAAAGTTAACACAGGAGGAAACAAATCCACCGTCGCATATGGGTGTATTTCCACGCCCCGCCAGGACCCATGGTGATGTAGCCAGTGCTGGCGAACAGTTTATACTAAAACTGTAAAGAGCTGAAGAGTTTGCCACATCGGACAAATACAGATATGTCATATACAAACGCTTGATGGCAAGAATGTAAACAAACAGTTGTTTAAAGTCTTCCACCTACCAGTGCAGCAGCTCTCAGCAGCATTCATCAGGGCCCAACAACAACTGGGGCGTTGCCTACTTCCCTCTGAGTGGGGATGGCAAATTAAAGAACACAACCTGATTCTCATTGTTATAAGACAACTCGCTGCTCCTCAAAATGGTTTAAACATTGTCAGTTGTGGCTGTCAAGCAGATTACGAGATTATACAGTATGTCGCTGCTCGCAAATATCTACATATATTTTTTTTAAGATATGTGTACTACTGTATGGGGGAAACACGTAGCAACACGGATACTCGTCCTCTGGTCGGTGATGATAACTTTTGACTCAATGAGCATATTATTATTCCTTGTGCCTCAGATTTTTATTGTCTCACAGGCCAGCTGGACCTCCTTCCCTTATCACTCATCCCGTTGTAACCGCCATCTTAATAATGGAATCCTGGCCTACTGTCGCCATGTACAGTACCAAGAAACTATCATATCTAAAGGACAACGTTACATGAAATGTAATTCGTTTAAAATTTCCTGGCTCACACGTCCATCCCACTTGCCGCTGATTGGCTGAGACATAATGGCGGGAGAAGGGAATATTACAAGTCTTCCTAAATTCAACAACATTTCTTCACATTTTGCTATTAATTTCATCGTCAACCGCTCGTCACCATCTCAAAAGTGAGGTGCTTCCCCGCTTGGAGAAATGTCACTCCGTCTGGTCCCCAAGATATAGTAGAGACTGTCAATGGATTAAATATGGCCAAAAGAGGGCCACCAGACGACACCTCAGATACCCAGAGAGATTGGAATACCTACAGTTGCCTACCTTATACTATAGACGGGCAAGGGGTGACTTAATAGAAGTTTGTCAACACCTCAGGGGACATTACTCAGTCTAGTGTTCATACCTAAAGCTGGTTCACAGCTTAAGGTTGAAGAAGCCACAAGTTCAGAAAATTGTCAGGGTAAAGTTTTTCGGAGTGAAAATTGTAAACTCGTGGAACAATCTGCCGGGGTGTTATGACGGCACCGAATGTGTGGCGAAGAAAGGTGGCGAGAGCAGTTCTTCATCTTAATATCTTTTTTAACAATTATAATGAAAATTAAGATAAATTACATCGAATGGCTATGCCAGTAGATAATAACTTACATTTTAAAACATCGGAGAGTCAGAGAACAGATAAACTAGGATAGAGAAAAAGAAGGAGAGAGGAAGTAACGGCCATATGTTTAAAACTTATTTTGGGGCCCCACTTTATTCACCAGTTCATGCTTAAAATACGGCGTGGTTAGTAGCCCTACCTCACAATTAAGGTAACAGTTGGTATGCCTGAAGCGCTGCATGCATGAGCAGTGACGGGCGAAATGGCAGCGCAGGAAGTGGCGTTTCTTAATAACACTGATCAAGGAAAGAAAGGATCTCCTCTTAGTAATTGATTTTAGAGTGATGAACAAAACGCAACAGACATTTGGGAGAATACAAAGTGCAGATATGTCTATGCTTATACATACTTCTACGGTGGATATTAAGGTTTGGTGTTGACAGACCTAACTTAGTCTAATCTTCAAACACCGTAGCGCACCCTGAGAAATCCTAAATTAGATCTTTCATATCATATAACGGAATAACGTATATAAAAGGCATAATATCTCTTTACTTATTAGAATAACTTATTTGCGTTAATAAAGTGAGATTTCATTTGGTATGTTTAGTTCTTATATTCCAAGTAATGTTCAGTATCTACAGTTCATAAGGCCTATAATTGGAAGTGTTGCGGCAGGTTACCAACAAATAGAAATATGGTTGTATGGTTATCGTAAAGAAAGAGGGTCGGAAGTTTAGTTGGCTAGTCTCACCTTTCGCAGTTGACAAGCTGTATTTCAGTACTGTACCAAAAATTGAAAATTAAATACCTCAATTATTTTCTTAATTTTGGAACTAAAAAAATAATGAAGAAAATCTTAGTAGGTCGACACTCATACAAATGACCAACCCTTGTCTGAAGCTTCCCACCAATGGTGTTTGGTATCCCGTTAACTTGTTCCACTCATCCATAACTCTATTCCCAGACCAATTGTTATTTTTTATATAATTTATAAGTATTACTAAGTGTTCGAGTTTCATATGATGGTTTAAGAACCTTCACTAAATCACCGCCATTTAACCTCATCTTTCATTTAAACACTTGGATCATATTATCCCTCACTCTATGTCTCTCAAGAGAATCCAAGTTCACTCTTCTTAATCTGTCTGTATACTCAAGGTTCCTCAAACCCGGGATTAATATTGTCAAAAGCGTGGACATTTTCAACAGACACCAGAAAGAGGTTGGAGGCCTTTGAAATGTGGTGTTATAGATGATTGTTAAGAAAAATTTACACTGACAGGAAAACAAATGAAGCAGTACTAAGATTAGCAAAATCTTCAAGAGAAATATTTAAAATGTACAGAAAATGAAAAAAAAAAAAGATATTTTGGTCATATAATTATGGATGAGAGAATAATAACAGAAATATTAATGGACAAAGTTGAGGGTAGGAGGACCAGGGGAAGGAAGAGACTGGGATGGGTGAATGAAATAAAAAACTTGGTCCCCGAGAGAGATACAAAATCTTAGAGGATTGGTCAAAACAGCCCGAGAACGTTTAGAGTAGAGAACTGTGGTCACCAACCCTCAGATATGAAGACTGTACTCTGATTTATTTGGTAGGAATCATGGTGACAAATACATAATTAGACAAACATCACAATGGGACCCCTTACCAATATCACTGCTAGATGTTTCAACTATGGAGCCTGGTGCTGAAAAATATTTATGTTGTCCTTGGATTGCTTATGTTCATCTGGAGAGAATAAAGTGTGTAACGCTGGTCTATATTCGGTAATTATCACTGGTTATACTAATTGCAAACATTAATGGGACTCTTAGCTGCTTAAAACTGTGAACTATTACAGACCATCGCATACTCGGGCAGATGGCATATGTTGAGTATTTAGTTTTTTGCACCTTAAATGTTTATTCAATATAGATACTGTATATAGTAATGTTAAGATGACAATACAATGACAATGGTTCTCTTTTTGTCTTATGGCAGAATAAAACTATGCAAAATGGACAATATTAAGGTATTTTTCTAGCAACTCTACGGACTTGGCGCACCCACATTCAACCACAACACATATGTATGAACAAAAATTCCCCATAAAACATTCACGCATTTCAGTGTTTATCAATATGTTCAACGTATATTTTTTTAACATTTAAACGTATTATTACAGTTCAATACATCTTCTTTTCATTATAAAAACTAAAATATCATATCACCATACTTGAAAACACATACATTGTACCGTACATACAATTTAATATTCAACATGAGCCAACGCCAAGAGTAATGCTTTCTTGGTGTTTTATTTTTCACTTAAGAGGAATGTTGAAGTGGAAGTATGCTAACACAAGGGTGGGCGAATAGCTGAAACACTGAGAACTTCGGCTATGACAGAGCTTCTCAGGTCCAGGGGGCAGACATGTCAATGTTTATTTGAGGGAAAAAAAGGGAAAACTTATGCAGTAATGATTCATGAGGTTCGACAGTAACAGGTCGAATATAAGCGGTAATGATTCATGAAGTTCGACAGTTACAGGTCGAATATAAGCGGTAATGATTCATGAGGTTCGACAGTTATTGGTCGAATATAAGCGGTAATGATTCATGAGGTTCGACAGTTATAGGTCGAATATAAGCGGTAATGATTCATGAGGTTCGACAGGTCGAATATAAGCGTTATAGGTCGAATATCGCGGTAATGATTCATGAGGTTCGACAGTTATAGGACGAATATAAGCGGTAATGATTCATGAGGTTCGACAGTAACAGGTCGAATATAAGCGGTAATGATTCATGAGGTTCGACAGTAAAAGGTCGAATCTAACAATCTTAACTCTTCTAGTCTGTTAAAATATGTAAACATTTAGTCTTTTTGGGTCAGATTTGATCCACCATTAATATAACTCTAACTGAAAGAACTCTCAATATTGAAAATAGTATACAATCACTCAAAGAAAATTACTGTACCAAATGTAAAGAAGGATTTATATAATTATAGCGTCTTGTACAAATTAAAGCCTTATCTATGAAGTTTCTGGTTAATTGAACTACAGGATAAAAAAATAATAACCTGGACTACGCGTTACTTTATTTAGTTGCAGTTTATACCAAATAGAACCCTCAGAAAATTAGAAAAAGTCATGAAATATTAAAGTTCTCTCTTGTAACATAACACGATTAAGGTAAAGTAAAATGGTTATGAGTTATATATGACCCCAACAGGTTTTTGAAGAATGTGAGGTACTCGTACAGTACACGACAAGACGTAATTAACACGTAGGAGGAAGATATTACAGTTGTCCTTTTGACTTTTCTAATGCCTTTTTGTGTTGTTCGAGAGATAATTAAAATCCTCATGCAGAGAAAACTGTTGACAGCAGAGTAACACCATATGGCGACCTAAGAGACACATTAACGGGAAACTGTCAACATGGAAGGTAACTCTTTATAATAAATTCTCAATAAGAAAGGCATTATAAAGATGAGTAACTCCTCACCAACAGTTTATGAATGAGAAGTAATAACATTGAATTATTACCAGAACACAATGAATACCATATGAAATCATGAATGAGTAACTCAGAGTATTCTCACTCCCGAAGAAACTATCTGGTTAATTACTATTATCTGCTAGTTTTAACTCTTAATAATAAACTAGTAATGACATAATAAAATGGGTTAACGATGAGACCAAGTTACCCCTACACATTTTTTGAGCAAGTTTGTTATTCACCATTATGAAGTCAAGAAGTGTGAGGCCATAAAGCTGGTTGAGAACGTAAAGCTGGTTGAGAACACAAAGCTGGTTGAGAACGTATGGACACACTGTATGAAGGACCTGAGCTCATTGTGATGCATATTAGTGGCTTTATTATGATAAAAATGATGATAATTCATAACTTACTGTAACAAGTCATATGTGTGCATTTAGACACAAGTCAGGTGGACTTCGTGTTTCGAGTCATGAGATTTTGTATATATATACCAGGTAACCCTATAGCAATATAAGTTATATAGTACTAAAACCATGGAGGTTACTATGGTACAAATTATATAGGATTACAATCACCAAAAAAAACATTGTAACTAACATTGGTACAAATCACGTGAGCTAACAATGGTTACAAATGATGTAAGTTTACTAATTAAATTAACGGCACAAGTCACACGGGTTTACAATACAGTAATTCATGTCAAGAGAGGTTAAATAAGTATACGTCAAGTGGGTTCACAACAGCAGGGGACATGGGTTCACAACAGTGCAAATCATGTGGGGGTTTTTTACTTTGACACATTGGTACAACACGTTAGCTGGGGCCACGAGAGCAGGGGTTACATACAGGTGCACAACTCAGGTGAGATAACAACAGGAAAAGTCACATGGGATCACAATATTATCAGTAAGATGGGATCACACTGGCGGTAGCTGTAGAGTCACTATAGTGTAATGAGCTGAGGTTATAGTGGTATGAGTCAGGTGAGGTTATAGTGGTATGAGTCAGGTGAGGTTATAGTTGGTATGAGTCAGGTGAGGTTATAGTGGTATGAGTCAGGTGAGGTTATAGTGGTATGAGTCAGGTGAGGTTATAGTGGTATGAGTCAGGTGAGGTTATAGTGGTATGAGTCAGGTGAGGTTATAGTGGTATGAGTCAGGTGAGGTATTAGTGGTTATAGTGGTAGGTGAGGTTCAGTGGTGAGTCAGGTTATAGTGGTATGAGTCAGGTGAGGTTATAGTGGTATGAGTCAGGTGAGGTTATAGTGGTATGAGTCAGGTGAGGTTATAGTGGTATGAGTCAGGTGAGGTTATAGTGGTATGAGTCAGGTGAGGTTATAGTGGTATGAGTCAGGTGAGGTTATAGTGGTATGAGTCAGGTAAGGGTAATCGAGTCAGGTAAGTAATGACCCGAGTCAGGTATGAGTCAGGTCGGGTCACAATTAATGACATGAGTCAGTTAGAGTCACAAAATCTTCACTGAATCAATTATATACAACTTACCGTGTCTGATGGGATACATACATATATAGAATGTGTGTGTGTGTGTGTGTGTGTGTGTGTGTGTGTGTGTGTGTGTGTGTGTGTGTGTGTGTGTGTGTGTGTGTGTGTGTGTGTGTGTGTGTGTGTGTGTGTGTGTGTGTGTGTGTGTGTGTGTGTTACGCAAAAAATTAAATGAAGTCAGTCCGTCATCACATAGATAATAATAAACATGTTATATGGATAATAAGGAAAATTTGGCAAGTATTATAACAGTCCACATTAGTCAGTGACTCAGCAATTTATAAATAAATCTTAGAACGCAATGTATATCAATATTACTGAAAGCTAAAATAAGATAAAAATTTGCGTATGAAAAATAAGGGAACAGGAGCAAAACGTGTACTGTACTGTTACTGTTACTGTTACTGAAGGTAGATGAAGAAAGTAAACAAGGCTGTACTTACCACGATGATGCTACCTCCCCCATGGACATTTTCAAATAATTTTCTCTTGGTTTAATTTCATAACCAACTGCATCTGTATTACTTGCTGATATTTCTGTGCACAAATTTCTCTTTTTTTTTTATATATCTGCATACATCAGAGACATTATTTGCGTACACATTTTGCCTTTTGGACTTACTCTCCAAGCACTGATTAGCGTAGGCTGGGGCTATACCTTGACCACTGGCAAAACAACTTATTAAAAAAACCTTCATTTCCTATTTAATTACCCATCTCATTCTTAAAGCTAATTTGATGTTTACAAAAAAATGAAATGAAAGTATCGAGCCAGTAAAAAAGGGATAGCTACAACCTGTACTAGATAACATCGGGAGTTAACACATATCACTAGTAAACACACTGCTTTACTTACATTCATTCTTCATAAAGTTGTTGTAATCTTCGTGTGTCCAATTCTCTTTCGTAAAATCAAACTTTCTGATACACTTTTGGGTCAATACTCCCATATATATCTGGAGTCCAAGTAAGGCAAAAACGGAGAGAGAAAATATAGTCAGAATGATCACATCTCGTAGATTCTTCACTGACTCTATCACAGCACCCACGATCGTCTTCAGACCTAAGGGACGGGCAGGAGGTAACTGGGAATTAGTATAGTCAATTTCATTCTCTCTCTGGTAAAAGCTACACAACAACAGACCATACGACAGATAACCATATAGACCATACGACAACAAAATGTGAAATATAATTCTAATTTCTTTCAGTCTCTGCACTTATATATAGTACTGAGTTAAGCAATTCAAGCGTAGGGAAGTAAAGTTGTCATCTCATAGTAAAATTACATCACCAAATGCCTGGAACACTATATACAAAGGTAAACGGGATATTACACACACACACACACACACACACACACACACACACACACACACACACACACACACACACACACACACACACACACACACACACACACACACACACATATACACACACACACACTGTAAAGTTAGATATAATTGCTATTTATCTTCAACATGGATATAAAGGTGATTACTGGTGTGGTTAGGTTAGGTTAGGTTAGGTTAGGTTAGGTTAGGTTAGGTTAGGTTAGGTTAGGTTGCGTTAGGTTAGGGCTTTGTTCAAAGTTTTAGGCAGGGGCTGTGTATATGGTGTAATGTAAAACCTGTTGGTGAAATTTTGGGCAAGGTTTGTAGACAAAAGTTTGGTGAAAAACTTTAATGTAATAAGGAAATGTGTGAGTGTATGCAAGGTTTGTGTGTAGAGGTGTTGTGTAGAGCTTTTGTTCAAGAGGTGTGTGTAGAGCTTTTGTTCAAGAGGTGTGTGTAGAGCTTTTATTCAGGTGGTGTGTGTGTACAGCTTTTGTTCAGGAAGTGTGTGTAGATATTTTCTTCAGGGTGTGTGTAAAGCTTTTGTTAAGGAGGTGTGTAGAGCTTTTGTTCAGGTGTGCATAGAGCTTTTGTTCAGGGTGTGTGTGTGTGTGTGTCTGTATAAATAGGGGTTACATATTGATGTTTTCTGATGATTTATTGTGTAGGGATTTTATGTGTAAATATGTGTGTCCAGAGACTATAAGTAGATGTATAATGCAATAGTGTGTGTGTGTGTGTGTGTGTGTGTGTGTGTGTGTGTGTGTGTGTGTGTGTGTGTGTGTGTGTGTGTGTGTGTGTGTGTGTGTGTGTGTGTGTGTGTGTGTGTGTGTGTGTGTGTGTGTGTGTGTATATAAACGTTATGTGGATAGATTGTGTATCACGACTTTATGTAGGAGATGTATGTTTAAGATTGTAAACAGTATATTAGTGCTGAGGTTTATGTAGGAGGTGGGTGTGGTTCATATAAGAAAGAGCTGTAAGGAGACGTTTGGTTCCAGTTCTGTGTGAAGATTTAAATTTAGTGACTTTATACACAAGTAATATGCAGAGGTTATGTGAATCAGTTGTATAAAGAGGCTCTGTACTAAGTTATATGTGGAGGCTGTATGCAGACTCTCGTTTACATAGGGTTTGCTGGGTCTGAGGGTGGGTTGAGGGCAATAGCTTAGAGCAAGACTGCAAGCAGGTGTTATGAGCAGTGATCGTGTGTTTAGAACCTATGATAAATGGCCCTAGGTAAGAGCTGTGAGCAAGGGCTGTGAGTAGGAGCTATGAGCAAGGAATTTGAGTATGGGCTATGAGAAGGGGTTATGGGTAGGTGTTATAAAGCGGGCGTGTACGGATGATCTATTGGAAGGGGACAGTGGGTATGGGCTGTGGGTATGGGCTGTGGGTATGGGCTGTGGGTATGGGCTGTGGGTATGGCTGTAAGGAGGGAGACGCAGTAGACAAGGTCAGCAACACCCACCTGGGACAATGGCCACAGTCTTCAGAGCTCGCAACACACGGAATGTCCTTAAGGCGGCCAGGTTACCCAGGTCAATGCCCATTGTCAAATATCTGAAGGAGGTTACAGAGGTCACTATAAGTTAACAGTCTTAACCAACAACTCTAATGCTAAAGTTAAGTACAGTCCCTTCACTAGTGCGTTTACAGGGGCTCGTCATATAAACATTTCACAAAAAATTATCTTTGATAAATTTGTTTTACTATCGTTTTAATTTGATTCCATAGTATGTTTACGATTACGAGTTTCCTTCTGTCAAATGTAAACAAACACAGCGCTGCCACACTGCACAAAACCTGACGAGCCCCTGTAAAAGCAATACTGCTTGTTATTCACAGTATCTTCCTCTGCTTCTTATGTGTGTGGCTGATCCTTCTACAGGTTCCAAAATACCAACAAGCTCTACAAAAAGTATTAATATTTTTGCGCTTTAAAAATTATAAAGACTAACTTTTCAATTTGCCTAACAATGTTTCATCCCCACGTTCTTCATCCTCTACTGGTTATATTTCATTATTCTCAGCTAGTTTAATATCCTTAGTAGTAGTAAAATGAATGGCTGGGACATATACATTGACAAAACCTATTCTGATACTACTAAGTGTCTGATATATAGTGTTCAGGTATATTGTCTAAATACTAGAAATATTCGTCTACAACTCTAGAATTGTCATACAAGTAACTTACAGTATTTGTAAGTTCAGAATACCAGACATACTGTATTAATTGAAGATTTATTATCTTGACCATAATCTCTAATTAAACTGTCTACAATAATCTCGATAACAGGATAACTAAGAATGGCCAGCATATATATCTAAGTCCCTAAGCTATTAGCAGTACTCTATCTTTAAGATATCATTGGGTAAACACTGTATAATAAATCATAAGCATGTATGTGATAACTTCTTAAATATTTCAAGACGACAACAGTCCTTCGTTATACACTTTTGGGAGATTAGATTTACCTAAAAACTTGATCACATAAAATAACCAAAAACCTTTCAAACTATCAGACAAACATATGATCAAACAGCAATGTAATTTTTGGTAGACATACGCTAAGGATATAACTGTGAAGTCCAGCCAGTTCCAAGCGTCTCGTAGATATGTGAAACTTTCCAATATGAAGCCTCTTGCCATCACCTTCACGCCCGACTCAAATGTGTAGATGGCGGTGAAAACCACTCTGAAATTGACGATAAATTATTAAAGGAAGGACGTGTGATATACTTGACACTAAGATTAAACTCATGACACTTGAGAAAATTCTTGAACTTATCTCAAAAACATCTTTGAAGAAACATATGGGATACCCCTAACAAGATGAAAAATGCGACATAAAAAATGATGGAAAACAAAATGAAAATTAGTAGACACAATTAATATAAATCATTAGTAGAGTGAAAGTAACATATTTTATTCTTTAAAATATTTATGAGTGGTTTTGCCATATTATTTTAGCACGAGGGCCAGCAGACAACAGGCAGTACTGTAATACGAATATTGATTTACAGATTATAACACTAATTTGGTTTGAACAATAAATCCCCAGACGTTTTCATAAACATCAAGTCTATCACCATTTTAATGCCACTAATTTTTCAATCAAACATGACAAAAACTCGAGTAACACTAAATTAAGAAGATTGAGAAGACTGCCTCGGACGGCCTTGAGGGAGCACCAAATGACCCGAAAAGAGCAAATTTGTAGACAGTGAACGCTTGGAACTTTCTCTTGGTCACCCCAAACTCCTCATTGGTCTGCAGGCCCACCGTGTTAGAATAGCCCTTCACCTTGTGGCCCCTATCAACACTGTTAACAAGTGCTTATGAGGCAACGAGTGGGCAAACCAAGACGACAGCCACGCCCTCTATGTGGAAAATCCGGGGGTTGGCAGGTGAGGCACAAGGAAATACATATGCCATCATCAAGAGACATCTGCCAACTGTGGACTGACCCCCTGAGAGGATGGTAAGCAGTTAGTTTAGACTACACTTGTGCTTCCACCTTAGTAACTACTTCCCTTCACATCAGTAGAACAGTAAGGAGAGAAGTACATGAACCTGATCCCTTAATATTGTGTTGTTCAAAAAGGGCCAGAGACTCCGGGAGCCTGGGGCACCAAGGCCCTGAATGAGCTGGGTTCTAGTCCCATTGAAACCACAGGAGACACCAGAGCATTGCGCTGCTTGTTTCAGTGACTCAGTATACAGTAGTGATCCAGAGAGGGAACACCTGCTGCATACTGGGGTCTGGTCCATCACCTGGGGACTAGCGTTCAGGGAAAATAATCCTCTTTGAGACGAAGGATCTCTTGAAGTTAGTTAACCAGTGTGTGACAAAGAGTTAGAGTATTACTAGGGTAGAGTACGATAATTAAGATCATATTTTACCTTTCTATCCTCGTGTAGAGCTGTACTACACATGGATATATTACGATACACGTGGCTGGGGCTAGCTCGTTCCCTCTCTCTATCACAATACTGATAGGTATTCACACAAATTAACAATAAAAATGAGAGAGCACTAGGTTATGGTGGACTTACTCAGAAGATTCTATCATCTCGCTGGTCGGGACGATCATGAGAATACAGTTAGCCAGGATGGTGCAGATGATGAAGAAGTTGAAGAGGGGATGAATGAGGATGAAAATAGCAGTCCGGCGCACCGAGTTGAATGGACTAAGTATCCACATGGCGTCGGTAGAGCTGAACCTAAAGATGTCTTTCCCCTTGCTGATTACCACCATGGTCTGTAGGCACGGACAAATATACACAAGTGTTAGTAATAAATGATCATAGTGAAGGTGTACACGAGTATTAGAGAACCTCAAGGAATGTACAGTATATGTTTTACGGAGACCCGAACTGTTTGAGGCTGTGTTAAGGGATATACTGTACAAGGTTATAAATCAACCTAAGAGATCTGTGGAAAAAAAAACAACTCACATATGCTATGGATGTACAGGTGTTCATGTGCTTTCAAACTTTGTCACCTACTTTTTTATATACCTGAAGAGGATTAGGTTTGGTTAGGTTAGGTTTGGTTAGGTTAGGTTTGGTTAGGTTAGGTTAGGTTAGGTTAGGTTAGGTTAGGTTAGGTTAGATTAGGTTAGATTTCGTTGCATGTATTTTTTATGATCTACATGATCGTATATGGGCAGTCAAAAGTTTACACAAACGACAATTAAATTTAAAATTAGCGTTATATATTATGCATTTGTGTGGCAGCTGACTTACGGAACATTCAACTGTGTTTAGTGAGCGACGGAGCGAACGCTGCCATTACAGTTCTATGTCGGAATAAAAGCTCCTGAGTAGCAATGCGACAAGAAGGAAGGTGGCGGCATGAGACAGGCACACGGAGAGATGGAGGAAGACGGCTGTACTTCCAGTACAATTAATAAAGTAATTACGACGCACAGATGCTGTACAAAAGTCTTGTGTTATAACATGTTGTGTATGAAACATGGTGCAAATATCTACTGTATGTAGGCTACAAACTTCCCCCAAGGCAGCTGCTGTACCACGGTACGGTACACCAAAGAATATAATGTTAACTTCAACAATTATATTCTGCACTTAGCATATGAAAGCAGTATAGTGTAGTAGGTACTGTTTAATGGTGCAGTACAGCGCGCAGGGTGCTGCAGTGGTGTAGTACAGCACATGGGGTGCTGCAGTAAGGTGCAGTGGTGCAGTGCAGTGCGCAGGGTGCTGAAGTAAGGTGCAGTGGTGCAGTAAAGTGCGCAGGGTGCTGCAGTAAGGTGCAGTGGTGTAGTACAGCATATGGGGTACTGCAGTAAGGTGCAGTGATGCAGTAAAGTGCGCAGGGTGCTGCAGTAAGGTGCAGTGGTGTAGTACAGCATATGGGGTACTGCAGTAAGGTGCAGTGATGCAGTACAACATACAAGGTGCTGCAGTAAGGTGCAGTGGTACAGTACAGGGTACAGTATAGCACACACGGTGCAGGTGTACAGTATAACAAGTACTTGGTTATAGCGGTTTGGTCCAACAGTATGTTACATATGTACATAAAAAGAGGCAAGATACATAAGTATGGCAGAGTAGCACCATAATGGAGCCATGTTACAGGTACGGTAGGATGCAAGAGAACTATGTATTGGTATACTACAGCAAGCAGAGCCCGGCAACACGGTGATACCCTAATACTGTATCAGTGGTATAATATATCAATAATACACAAAGATACGGAAGAGTGAAACAAATATATCAGCTACAGAGTGGAAGAGGCTAAGTTAAGAATACAAGAGACATAGTACAGCAGGGTGGTACAGTGCGGGTGGACCTTCATTGATTCCGGGCGCAGTATTTGTCAGGTAGCTATAGTAACATCGAGCACACATTCTTAACAACCAAGGCGACCCGTGTCTCCACATCGCCACCTTAACCCGCCACACTTCGTTCACCTTCCACTACCTCCAACTCATAAACTTATACGAAATATAATGAAAAATACAACATGTTTACTGACGGTTATCACGAAGACGTAGAAGATAAATAACGGTGGTGGAGGTGGTGGTGGTGCAGGGTGGTGGTGCTCGTCGTGGTGGTGGTGGTAGTGGTGGTGTAGGGTGGTGGTGCAGGGTGGTGGTTGTAGTAGTGCAGGGTGTTGGTGCAGGTGGTGGTGGTGCAGGTGGTGGTGGTGGTGGTGGTGGTGGTGGTGGTGTGGTGGTGGTGGTGGTGGGTGGGGTGGTGGTGGTGGTGGTGGTGTGGTGGTGGTGGTGGTGGTGGTGGTGGTGGTGGTGGTGGTGGTGGTGGTGGTGGTGGGTGGTGGTGTGGTGGTGGTGGTGGTGGTGGTGGTGGTGGTGGTGGTGGTGGTGGTGGTGGTGGTGATGGTGGTGTGTGGGGTGGTGGTGTAGTGGTGGTGGTGGTGGTGTGGGTGGGTGGTGGTGGTGGTGGTGGGTGGGTGGTGTGGGGGTGGTGGTGGTGGTGGTGTGGTGGTGGTGTGGGGTTTGGTGGTGTAGGTGTGTGTGTAGGGTTTGGTGGTGGTGGTGGTGATGGTGATGGTGGTGTAGGGCTGGTGGTGGTGGTGGTGGTGGTGGTGGTGGTGGTGGTGGGTGGTGGTGGTGTAAAGGTGGTGGTGATGGTGGTTCAGGGTGGTGGTGTAGGGGCTTGGTGGTGGTGGTGGTGGTGGTGGTGGTGGTGGTGGTGGTGATGGTGGTGGTGTAGGGTGGTGGTGTAGGGCTTGGTGGTGGTGGTGGTGGTGATGGTGGTTCAGGGTGGTGGTGTAGGGCTTGGTGGTGGTGGTGGTGATGGTGGTGGTGTAGGGGTGGTGGTGGTGGTGGTGGTGGTGGTGGTGGTGGTGGTGTGGGGTGGTGGTGGTGGTGGTGGTGGTGGTGGTGGTGTAGGTGGTGGTGTGGTGGTGGTGGTGGTGGTGGTGGTGGTGGTGGTGGTGGTGGTGGTGGTGGTGGTGGTGGTGGTGGTGGTGGGTGGTGGTGGTGGTGGTGGTGGTGGTGGTGGTGGTGGTGGTGGTGGTGGTGGTGGTGGTGGTGGTGGTGGTGGTGGTGGTGGTGGTGGTGGTGTTTCACGAGAATTATATCGAGACAAATGAGGAATCAAGTATCTGTATTAAGTTATTACATAATGTTTTAATAATAAACTAGAAGTAGTGAAAGCCCGTTAAAGGCGGAGGGTGGGGGGGGGGGGTGCATTGCGGCTGGGAACACTGGTGGAAAAAGATGAGTGTGGACTGGGGTTGGCTGCCCATGGGTAGGCTGCCGCTCTAGCTGCACACATTACAGCAGACGGGCGGGCGCCGGCTGGAAGTGGGCGGAACATCTGTCAATTATTCACCAATCATTGATCTCACTCACTCCCGCCAATTTCTCACAAACCTTCCCTAGTGCAGTGTGACGTCGTTCATAACGCCGCGTTAACCTTTCTTGTATAATTAATACATTTTATTTATTTATTTTAATAAGATATGAAAATATGATTTTTCTATCATCGGCGAGGATGGAAAATATTTGGTAATTTACCATGACGTCACAACTCAGCAGCCAAATGAAGGCAAGAAAAGTCATCATTACTTTTCTTTCTAGGGAAAGTCTTATTCGTCGTTTTAATTGAGTATCCTCAAATATACTTTTGTTGAAAAACAATAAGAGATGGAACTATACAGTAGGTAGTAGGCAGTAGGCAGTTATCAAACAGGGAGGTACTACCGCCTGGGAAGATATTGGAAACATAATGTGTTGTCTAATGGTAGACCCTGCTGCCATATGTGACCAAGTCCCAGGTTGCTGATCTGACTCTCTGCCTCATGTACACACAATTGCAGGGTCTCAATTGTTTCTCTTACTATTGACAACACAACATACATATATTGGTTCTCACTTTTGATCTTTTTTTTCATTTTGTATTTATGGTTCTTTATTATTATTAATATTATTATTATTATTATTATTATTATTATTATTATTATTATTATTATTATTATTAATATACAATACTGTATGATCCCAAGGAACATAGTGAAATGTGGGTGGTGTAAACCGTAGAGTTTTCTGCCTCATGTACACAATTGCAGGGTCTCATTATTAATTATTATTATTATTATTATTATTAACATTATTATTATTATTATTATTATTATTATTATTATTATTATTATTATTATTATTAACATTATTATTATTATTATTATTATTATTATTATTATTATATTTTCGCCCCCCAGGCCCTGATGTGGGTCATTGACCTGGGCCGGGTGGGTTAATGCCGTAAAACAAAAACAAAAACAAATGTACAGTACGTACCGTGATAACCACACACCATCAGCATGTAGATAATAACTGTATAGCTTCCAACCTATCCTAACCTAACCTATCCTAACCAAACCTAACCTAACCTATCCTAACCTAACCTTCTTTGTAAGAATTTTACATCTTAAATAAAATAAAACAAATTACACCATGTGTGAATTAATTTACATTAAGTTGGAGTAATAAAAACATAGTTATCCTTATTAGGCTTTATGAGCCGTAATGAGCGACTAGCTCGTATGTCTCCATGTTTTATACAGAAATTATTTGGCTTAAAAAAAATGATTGGGATTTTGTGAGAAAAAATATCTTATTTTTGTTGTCAATAATATGTCTGGTGAGAGTAACTTTATCTTTACAATTCTTAAGGTAGTTTTTTACTTAGACGTAATTTGGTTGTTATTTTCCTTGAGAAGGAATAAGAGTAGATGGGTGTGATTGTGGCTTACAGGGCCAAGGAAAGGTTGAGAGCCGCTGTATGTGAGCGCCTGTGGGGGCTCTGCTGGGGGCACTGAGCCCCACACTACTTAGGTTTTTTTATTCTGGGGTCTGATACTATGATTACCCGGAAATATAATTAAAAGCCCTTATAACACCCCCCCCCCCCCTAACTAACTAACTAACTAGCCAGTGACATAATAAAAGTAAACTGAAGAAGTTTATTCTTTTTCTATATTTAAAGTTGGGCGCCCCAAACTGTGGAGTCCCTGTTGGGCCGCCCACTCCTAAAGCTGGCACTAGCTGTTGTACGAAGCAGAGATAGTGAAGAATAATGACAGATGGCGCCACAATGTAAAGAATGACAAGTCATCAGTATGTGGAACGTAAACTTAGGTGAAGTATTATCTTTAAGTGAGAAGCAAAAATATTACACTAAAATCAGTCTCACTCGATGATGAAATAACAGTCTTACGTGTTGACCGCGATGAAAGTGAATTTCCCTGGAATTAGAAAGTAGGAAAAAAGTTGTTCCCATTTCAGGAGTGACCCAATTGTGCTTTAATACTTAATGGCACGATTATCTCTACAGCCACAGCATCCCATTCTTGCCCATTTGTTTTATAAATTCTGTTGAAGCTGATCAACCCCACAAGCTTTATCAGTTTTCATTTTGCTGACAGCTGCCTCAACTTCTGTTTCCAGAATTGGTATTTTGATCTTTATTCGTCAGCACCATTCATGGATACCAATGTGAACGTTTTGTGGCACCTAATGTCTTAATATGTAACAGGTGTGGAGTTCGGGTAATTCTTCTCTCCCCTGTTTGAGGGTAAGGCAGCCCCACCCACCCAGGAGGTTACCCAAGCCTCCCCAAGGGTTAGTACCAGGATGTACTGTACTGCTGGTCGGTCTTTGATATAAATATACTCGACTTCGTTGCTACACTTGGCAGCCCTCGACCGGGCGCCACCAATCAAGTTATTGGCTGGCAGGTTTCCAGAAACGACGTTTCCAGACTTGGAACACCGCCAGCAGTTCTACCTTTTCCAGATCTGAGGTCTCCTCTGGCATGGTATAAACTGGGGCGACACCGACGAGTGAGCGCGATGAGTCATCCATGGGTGTGCCTTAGGTGTCACTGGGAGACTATATAGTCGCTGCACCTCAGTACCCGTCTTACATGTGGGTGCAGAGTCATCCGAGGCTCCCAGTGCATCTCTCTTACGTGTCACCAGAGAACACTTATCCGTGTTTACTCGCTCGTCTTCCATGGCATGTGAATGGAGGTACACAAGAGTGCTTCTCAATACCTATCTTATGTCGTATTCAATTGTACTTTGTATCTTGTTTATCTACATGATAGTCCCTACACACTGACCAATTTGATTACTCGAAAAAAAATATATATAGACATTATCGCTATTTTGTAATCAACCCTGTTTCGCGTGACACACACACATAAACACACACACACATAAACACACACATATACACACACACACACACACACACACACACACACACACACACACACACACACAGACACACACACACACACACACACACACACACCTCTGTAAGCCCTTATAAACATTTGAATACACTCATACATACCTCATACCATGGGGCTCAAGGTAAATTATAATTAATGATTTATTTATAAAATGGTATTGGTGTCAACCCTCAAGTCCCTTCCCTAGCTATCCCCCAAGTGCCACCATAAGCATTCGTCCTTAGTATATTGATCAGCCAACCCCACCCCTACCCTAACCCTTACCCCTGACCCCCACCCTACCCTAACCCTTACCCTGACCCCCACCCCTACCCTAACACCTGATCTCTCCACCCCCCACCCCTACCCTAACACCTGATCTCTCACCCCCCACCCTAGCCCCTACTCCAGGACCCCTACTGAGGCATCGATCTTCACCTCCTCCATAAACCGGCTCAAGACGTCTTCACCATTCTGGGAAATTGTATTTTTCTTCTCATTACGGCATAGAGGCATAGATAGGCATACAATTAACTTAACCTAACCTAACCTAACCTAACCTAACCTAACCTAACCTAACCTAACCTATTCAAAGATAAAAAATTTAAAAGTTCATAAGTTTTTTTATTTTTTCTAAAGTTGTGAGGAACGAATGCGCGTGTTGGCTGCATTGGCAATGTTATCCGATTACGTGTACTTAGGATATTTTTAATTAATTAGTCTTTTGGCAGTGGTGGTTAGGTTAGGTTAGTGCAGTGCAGGTATAGAGTGTACAGTGCATAGACAGTGCAGGTATAGAGTGTACAGTGCATAGACAGTGCAGGTATAGAGTGTACAGTGCATAGACAGTGCAGGTATAGAGTGTACAGTACAGTACATAGACAGTGCAGGTATAGAGTGTACAGTACATAGACAGTGTAGGTATAGAGTGTACAATACATAGACAGTGCAGGTATAGAGTGTACAGTACAGTACATAGACAGTGCAGGTATAGAGTGTACAGTACATAGACAGTGTAGGTATAGAGTGTACAGTACATAGACAGTGCAGGTATAGAGTGTACAGTACAATACATAGACAGTGCAGGTATAGAGTGTACAGTACAGTACATAAACAGTGCAGGTATAGAGTGTACAGTACAGTACAGTATATAGACCGTGCAGGTATAGAGTGTACAGTACAGTACATAGACAGTGCAGGTATAGAGTGTACAGTACAGTACATAGACAGTGTAGGTATAAATATAGAGTGTACAGTACAGTGCACCCAAACCAGATGTATGGGTATAGGGGTGTGCAGTGCGCCAGACAGTGCGGAGTATAAGGAAATTAGCAGTACAATACATAGACAGTGCAGGTATAGAGTGTACAGGTACAACGTTACACAAACAGTCTGGAGTATAGAGTGTACAAAGTACGAACGGTGTGTGGAGCCAAGTGCCGGGCATAGAGTGTGCAGTACAGTACATAGTTGGTCTGGAGTATAGGTGTGGTGCAATTACATGGACAGTGTAGGTATAGGTGTGCAGTACGGTGTGCAGTGGTGAGGAGAGAGAGTTAGGGAGGAGAGGGAGGTTAGGAGGAGGGAGTTGCAGGAGGAGGAGGAAACAGGAGGAGGAGAACCAGCAGAAGGAGGAGGGAACCAGCAGGAGGGAGGGAGGGAGGAGGGAGGGAGAACAGAGGGAGGAGGAGGAGCCAGTAGGAGGGAGGAGAATATGCTGGTAAAGTAAGGCAGCAGCATAGGATGTGTGATCTTGTTGGTCACTGATTAAATTGAATTAAAGACATTTTGGCAAGATGGGGAGTGATGAGGGGTGATGAGAGTGATGCTGGGGAGTGGGCTTGGAAGGGGAAGATATGCTGATGGGGTAGGGGTTAGTGAAGAACATCTTGAAGGGTAGAGGAAGACAGGATGAAGATGGAAACTTTTTATTTATTTTTTCAAGGTGTGAGGATTGATTGGGGAGGAGTAGATTGGGGGGAGGAGACTAAGGTAGAATATGGAAACATACTGGTAGGTAAGGAGTAGGAAGGAGAGAGAGAGGGTGGAAGATTGGTGCACCGTGTGAGGAGGTCTGGTTGGCCCTCATGCACTGAGCAACGTCAGATCAATAGTCAGAGGTCAAGTCAACTCACACACACACCACACACACACACACACACACACACACACACACACACACACACACACACACACACACACACACACACACACACACACACACACGAGGAAAATAATACAAATACACACACACACATTAAAGGACAAAAAGTTACTTAGAGAGATCCGTCAAGATAAATTGTATATTACTTAATACAGCCTTGATAATCGTACACTATAATAACCCAGAATTTTCCTCCAACAATTATAATGATTCTTAATTATGAAGTTAGGTTAGATTAGAATAGGTTAGGTTAGGTTAGGTTAGGTTAGGTTAGGTTAGGTTAGGTTAAGTTAGGTTAGTTTGATCACGAGAGAATATATTGCCCAAAGAAATGTTCATAATACATCAGGGGCGAGTTAGTGGACTAAGAAAACAGTCCACAGAAATAGTCCCCCAAAATCAGTCCCCCAAAATTAAGCCCCCCCCTCCCCCCAATTAGTCTCTAATGTCTGATACACAAACATTACGGATTATAAAATGGTCTGAATTACTTTGTTTATTCTCTGTAGTAACTAAAGTCTTGCTGCAGAGAATTTTACTTTTATATTTCAATTAGTAACTCTCTTGACAACTACATTAGCTGAGAATTTTACAACAGGAGATCGGATTTACGTATAACACAACTTTAAATTTCTAATAAAAATTTTTTTCTTCATATTCGAGGAAGAATTTTTTAATATACCATCAAGGATTTTCTACCACAAAGGTTAGATGCGTCTCAAGGAACCTTAAGGAAACATGAGGTGATGATAAAACGATGCTAAAGATAATCAAGAGATAATCAAGAGATAATCAAGAGAACATGATAAAACAGGAGGATAAACAGAAGGTGGATAAAAAAGGTATAGAGTTCAGGAATACTAGCCTAACCTAACCTAACCTAACCTAACCTAACCTAACCTAAAGAGACTGTAGAGAGAGAGAGGGACGGTGCAGGAAAGTAAGTAGTGCGCGGATACACAGGCAGGGCCGGCGGGGGTCGCTCGCTAGATGCGGTGGAAGAGCGGCAGCGAGGGGCGGAGGCTTCCCGCCCACGCCACACTGACCTACTTTCAACACATCTGTACGAAGAAATTGGGCGACTAGACCCTAAGGGAAACTAGGCTATCAGGTCCTGGCCAGAGGGAACTAAGCTATCAGGTCCTGGCAGGGGGAACTAGGCTATCAGGTCCTGGCAGGGGGAACTAGGCTATCAGGTCCTGGCCAGGGAATATAAACTACATCAGCACCGATCTGACGGGAAGAAATCGGGTAGTTGGGAACACAGGAAAGGATATAAATTAGAAGGCAACTAAATCATTGACCTGAAGAGCCGTATTGTTCCGTTTTAATACTACCTATTGGTTGAAGATGATGTTTACTCTGAGAGGAAACAAAGAAACCACATTACATACAAGAACCTACTACTGAGAGAGAGAGGTTCACCAGCACTATTCCTTCGTTGATTCTCGAAACAAGCGAAAGGTTAAGTTAAGTTAAGTTAGGTTAGGTTAGGTTAGGTTAGGTTAGGTTTAATCCAGATTCGGTGATCAGTAAAATAGCAAAATTAAAAAAAAAAAAAAATGCTCTCGAATAAACTGTTAAATGTGTATTAGTGAACACTATCATGACCACTAACCAGAAACTGTACTTATTTCATCGGTTACATTTTATCGCTGTAGTCATTAAAACTGAGATTATAAAAATAAAAATGCAACTTTTATTTCTTACCCTAAAAAATAACCATGTTGAAGAAACGAGAAAAAACTCATATAAGAATTTTCGTAAAGATTTTTTATAATATGGTTTCCAGAGTATTTAAGAACTTAGCCAATCAGCTGCTAGGATCCCTGATTAGCGAGAGTACTAGAGAATTCAGATCCATTGTTTAATAAAGCTTTCTGCCTGTTTAAAAATCTATCAGAAGATTTATTAAAAATACGTATCTCACTGTTCAAAGTCATCTAAATAAAGGTAACTACTAAGTTTTCTCAATATCAATTTGTCTGAGGAATTGAATGAAAAATCAAATCAGATGGAAACAATAAAAACATTTTAAATATCCCCAATGACTGCAATCGTCTGGGTGTGGAATTCAAGACAAATCTGTTCTCGTCTTTAAACAGCATTGTGTCTGCCTCACTGTCCATTTCTCATGAAAATATACGAATATGTTTTTGAGGTAACACACATACACGGACAGCCAGACCTTGACCACAAAACGAAAAAAAAAAATAGTCATATTTTTTCACACTTACTGTAAGTGACATAGTGACATAGTACAATCATATGGAAGAATTAACACAAGATCATCGGCTTCCAGTGTTCATGGGACTAGAGTAAACATAACTAAGGTTTGTGCCAGAACATGATGAAACGAGAGAACAATTTACGAAGCAAGTTATACTACAGGATCATCTTCACTACAGGAACTTCCGTAAATTCCCTTTCTGCTTCTGAATCGCCTATCCTTTCATGTCTCCCAGAGAATTGTCTAGATTTTCACTTTTCTTATGAAGAGACTAATGCAAAACCCTTAACTTTTTCACAATAAAAAAAAAGTAAAATGAAACTCTTCTCATTTCCCAATACGAGAGTTTAAGAGGGTGGTTGTGCCCAGGCACCAAATAATTGAACATTAACCCACATGATGGGCTGCATATCTGTGAACACACAGGTACTGTACCTCTGTGTCTCTCACCTGCTCTACTTTATACTGGTGCATGAGTCACACACTCTTGGTCTTCACAAGTTAAAGAAAATAATAATTAAACGTTAATATTCATGTTTAGAGATATCAAATAAATAAAACCCAGTGTACTCAGTGTTTTGTTTTAAGATTACGTAATATTGTCAAACAATTTCACAAACGACAATATCATAAAATGAACGACAGTTAAAAAACCAGTGAGTAGCGAGTCGTCGTACGTGTGGCAAGTGGCCCTGCGCTTCCCCGCATCTGACGGGGAAACGCCCATCTTGCTGCCTCACGCAAGTGACGCACTCCACTTCCAGTAATCGAGTTGCCCATTATAGCGTGTGGAGGAAGACATCCAAACACTACTTCACTTCACAAACACACGATAATGATACTTTGTTTCACGTAATAACTTATACGAACAAATATATACATCAAATATTGTATTCAGTAATAGGGAGAAACATTAATACTTACGCGATATACTGAATTGGTTAAGTGATAAAGGAAGAGGAATACACAGAGAAAAGGAAAACAACAACCGAAGGAGAGGTACAGGAGGCATGAGGAGATGAATATACCAAACACCCGAGGAGGGAACAGGTGTTGTAAAGTATTGATAAACGACGGAGAAAGAAGGGACAGCATATTGTCTCACGTCTCCAGGTGTGTTGTGAGTCTCCAGGTGTGTTGTGAGTCTCCAGGTGTGTTGTGAGTCTCCAGGTGTGTTGTGAGTCTCCAGGCGTGTTGTGAGTCTCCAGGTGTGTTGTGAGTCTCCAGGTGTGTTGTGAGTCTCCAGGTGTGTTGTGAGTCTCCAGGTGTGTTGTGAGTCTCCAGGTGTGTTGTGAGTCTCCAGGTGTGTTGTGAGTCTCCAGGTGTGTTGTGAGTCTCCAGGTACTGTGAGTCTCCAGTGTGTTGTGGTCTGCAGGTGTTGTGAGTCTCTAGGTGTGTGTGTCTCCAGTGAGTCCCAGGTGTGTTGTGAGTCTCCAGGTGTGTTGTGAGTCTCCAGTGTCTGTGTGCAGGTGTGTCCAGGTGTCTGTTGTGAGTCTCCAGGTGTTGTAGCCCCAGGTGTTGTGAGTGTGAGTCTCCAGGTGTGTTGTGAAGTCTCCAGGTGTGTTGTGAGTCTCCAGGTGTGTGAGTGGTCTCCAGTGGAGTCTCCAGGTGTGTTGTGAGTCTCCAGGTGTGTGTGAGTCTCCAGGTGTGTTGTGAGTCCCAGGTGTGTTGTGGGTCTCCAGGTGTTGTGAGTCTCCAGGTGTGAGAGTCTCCAGGTGTGTTGTGAGTCTGTGTGCTGAGTCTCCTCCAGTGTGTCTCAGGTGTGTGTGTGTGTCTCCAGGTGTGTTGTGGAGTCTCCAGGTGTGTTGTGAGTCCAGGTGTGTTGTGAGTCTCCAGGTGTGTTGTGAGTCTCCAGGTGTGTTGCGGGTGTCTCCAGGTGTGTTGTGAGTCTCCAGGTGTGTTGTGAGTCTCCAGGTGTGTTGTGAGTCTCCAGGTGTGTTGTGAGTCTCCGGTGTGTTGTGAGTCTCCCTGAGTGTTGTGAGTCTCCGGGAGTTCCATGAGTCTCCAGGTGTTGTGAGTCTCCAGGTGTGTTGTGAGTCTCCAGGTGTGTTGTGAGTCTCCAGGTGTGTTGTGAGTCTGTGAGTCTCCAGGTGTGAGTCTCCAGGTGTTGTGGAGTCTCCAGGTGTTGTGAGTCTCCAGGTGTGTTGTGAGTCTCCAGGTGTGTGTGTGTAGAGTCTCCAGGTGTGTTGTGAGTCTCCAGGTGTGAGTCTCCAGGTGTGTTCCAGGTGTGTTGTGAGTCTCCAGGTGTTGTGAGTCTCCAGGTGTGTTGTGAGTCTCCAGGTGTGTTGTGAGTCTCCAGGTGTGTTGTGAGTCTCCAGGTGTTGTGAGTCTCCAGGTGTGTTGTAGTCTCCAGGTGTGTTGTGAGTCTCCAGGTGTGTTGTGAGTCTCCAGGTGTGTTGTGAGTCTCCAGGTACTGTGAGTCTCCAGGTGTTGTGAGGTGTTGTGAGTCTCCAGGTGTGTTGTGAGTCTCAGGTGTGTTGTGAGTCTCAGGTGTGTTGCTTGAGTCTCCAGGTGTGTTGTGAGTCTCCAGGTGTGCTGTGAGTTCCAGGTGTGTTGTGAGTCTCCGGTGTGCTGCGAGTCTCATGTGCACTCGTCTACACTTATACCTGGTACAGTAGCTGGCGCGTTTTGTGAGATGTGACAAGTCTGTTGTACATCACATTAAGACTCCTGAAATGGCCCTAAGGAACCTCGGAATAATAGAATGCTAGATAACAATTCCATACAGTTGCCACATCTTGCAAAACGCGCCAGGTTATTGTGTGTACAAACAGAGGAAAGCACGAAATACACATATACGCGAACACATTAAACACATATACTGTACAGATTAGCGGAAAAAGGTAAAGAATATGGGTTGAGAGTTAATGCTGTAAAGACTAAAGTAATGGTAGTTTCCAAATAGGAAATAAATCTTAAATATTATGGGAGGTAACAGGGAACTTAAATAAGTAGAAATTTTGTATATATTTAGGAAGTAATATTAACCATGACGGCAGATGTACGGAAGAAATCAAAACAAGAATATTGCAACCCAAAACAGTATTTAATTTAAAAACGTAATAAAAAAGAACTCTAACTTTAATTTAAGAAAAAGGCTGCTGAAAGACTGGCAATGACTGATGTATGGAACAGAAGCGTGGACACTTTCAACAGACACCAGAAAGAGGTTGGAGGCCTTTGAAATGTGGTGTTATAGTACCTGTCAAGAATAATTTACACTGACAGGAAATCAAATGTAAAATACTAAACTTCAACTTGAGGGTAGGAGGGCCAGGGGAAGGTAGAGACTAGGGTGGAAGAACGAAATTAAAAACTTGGTCCCCAGAGATACAAAACCTTAGAGTATTGATCAAAACAGCCGAGAACAGTTAGGGTGGAGGACTGTGGTCACCAACCCTCAGATATGACGACGGTACTCTGATTGATTGATCGATTGACTCAACACGCACATATACATACACAAATATACAGTATATACATCTTCAATCATACATATACATTCATAAACGGTCTAGTAATTACAATATACTAACAGAAACAGAGATACAAATGACCTGCCACATCACCCCAATATTGCCTTAGTTAACAGACTGTACCTGTTGTTACTAGGGCTACTACTGTTGTTGTTACTAGTGCTACTACTGTTGTTGTTACTAGGGCTACTACTGTTGTTGTTACTAGGGCTACTACTGTTGTTGTTACTAGTGCTACTACTGTTGTTGTTACTAGTACTGCTACTGTTGTTCCTAGTACTGCTACTGTTGTTACTAGTGCTACTACTGTTGTTGTTACTAGTGCTACTACTGTTGTTGTTACTAGTGCTGTTACTGTTGATACTAGTACTGCTACTGTTGTTACTAGCACTGCTACTGTTGTTACTAGTACTGCTATTGTTGTTCCTAGTACTGCTACTGTTGTTACTAGTACTGCTATTGTTGTTACTAGTACTGCTACTGTTGTTACTGCACTGCTTGTTTGTACGCTACTGTTGTTACTAGCACTGCTACTGTTGTTACTAGTACCGTTAGTTGTTACTAGCAGCGAACTGTTATTACAGTACTGCTACTGTTATTACCAGTACTGCTACTGTTGTTACTAGTATTACTTGCTACTACTGCTACTGTTGCTACTAGTACTGCTACTGTTGCTACTAGTACTGCTACTGTTGCTACTAGTACTGCTACTGTTGCTACTAGTACTGCTACTGTTGTTACTAGTACTGCTACTGTTTTTTTTTTTTAAAACGGGCTCCAGCCTCCCCAATAGCCACACCTTCGCACCATTTATTTACCTTAATATTAAATATCCTATACATAGCAACTATCCTATCTGTGTTAATTAGTTGAGCCGCAGATCCATGGCATTCGGGACTGTAGCCTCATGTCGATATCTGCAGCAGTTGACGGGTAGGGGAGCCTGTTCCCTGGAGGCAGGAGCCGACCGAAGGAGAGAGAAGGACAGTCGACATCTCATCCAGGCTGTGACATAATCTGGGCTGCTGCTTTGTTCGGAGATCAGCTCCGAGTCTGGCGTAAAACCTCTTGCACTTGGGCCCATCCCACCAGAGGTTGTGAACACTAGAGGAGGAAGCTGCCTTGATCAACATTTTGAATTTCTCGCCCTTCTTTGTCGTTCTCGTTCCTCCTATGCGCAGCATCGAGAGCTAGGTTACGGTGACAAACGGCCATGGGATCAAAAATCCTGATGTCGAAGAAAGCTCGCTGTCCTCGCGTCCAGAATCCTCGAGCACTGACGTCCACACGGGCTTCGTTAGATGTGTTTGAAATTGTTGCTACTAGTACTGCTATTGTTGTTACTAGTACTGCTACTGTTGCTACTAGTACTGCTACTGTTGCTACTAGTACTGCTACTGTTGTTACTAGTACTGCTACTGTTGCTACTAGTACTGCTATTATTGTTGTTACTAGTACTGCTACTGTTGCTACTAGTACTGCATGTTACTAGTACTGCTATTGTTGTTACTAGTACTACTGTTGCTACTAGTATGTACTGTTATTACAGTACTACTGTTGTACTATTGTTACTGTTACTAGTACTGCTACTGTTGCTACTAGTACTGCTACTGTTGTTACTAGTACTGCTACTGTTGCTACTAGTACTGCTACTGTTGTTACTAGTACTGCTACTGTTGCTACTAGTACTGCTAATGTTGCTACTAGTTTGTTGCTACTAGTACTGCTACTGTTGCTACTAGTACTGCTACTGTTGCTACTAGTACTGCTACTGTTGCTACTAGTACGCTGTTGTACAGTATTACTTTCTTGTACAGTGCACTGTTGCTACTAATTTGATAGTACTGCTACTGTTGCTACTAGTACTGCTATTATTGCTACTAGTAATTGCACTGTTGCTACTAGTACTGCTACTGTTGCTACTAGTACTGCTTACTGTTGTTACTAGTACTGCTACTGTTGCTACTAGTACTGCTACTGTTGCTACTAGTACTGCTATTGTTGCTACTAGTACTGCTACTGTTTGCTACTTGTACTAGTGCTACTGTTGCTACTAGTACTGCATGTTGCATTAGTACTGCTACTGTTGCTACTAGTACTGCTATTGTTATATTTACTATTGCTACTGTTGCTACTATATGCTATTACTAGTACTGCTACTGTTGCTACTAGTACTGCTTGTAATATGCTTAAATATCACATTTTAAAGATCCCTGAACTCATCACGAGATCCCAGTGTGTGTGTGTGTGTGTGTGTGTGTGTGTGTGTGTGTGTGTGTGTGTGTGTGTGTGTGGTGTGTGTGTGTGTGTGTGTGTGTGTGTGTGTGTGGTGTGTGTGTGTGTGTGCGTGTGTGTGTGTTACGCTAAATAGGATTAATCACCAATTAAGCTTTAAAAAGTTACTGACGGTTCAACCAAATAATCCTTTCGCTTCATTGCTACAAATTAATGGAAATGAGTTCTTATGTGGTAAAATTTGCTGCGTTTCATTTAAGACAGTGTTTATCATCATGAGATAACGGCATTTGGTCAGGATAGGTGAAGTTAGGTTAGTTCAGGTCAGGTTACATTAGATAAGGATAGGTTAGGTGTTCTATGATGCTCTTTATCTATATGTGCTACCATCATTTACAGTCAGTTAAAAAGAATACTTAGGAATTATCACTATATAATTTATACTTATAAACAAATTGATAAAGTCCGTTCCACTTAATAATCATACGCCCTAACAGCCAGGAGGTTTACTATGCTCCTTGCTGTAACAGCCAGGAGGTCGTACTATGCCTTGCTGTAACAGCCAGGAGGTCGTACTATGCTCCTTGCTGTAGCAGCCAGGAGGTCACTATGCTCTTGCTGTAACAGCCAGGAGATGGGTACTATGCTCCTTGCTGTAGCAGCCAGGAGGTCGTACTATGCTCCTTGCTGTAACAGCCAGGAGGTCAGAGGTTCTTTGCTGTAACAGCCAGGAGGTCGTAGCATGCTCCTTGCTGTAACAGCCAGGAGGTCGTTATGCTCCTTGCTAACAGCCAGAGGTGTGCTATGCTCCTTGCTGTAACAGCCAGAGGTCGTAGATGCTCCTTGCTGTAACAGCCAGGAGGTCTGCTATGCTCCTTGCTGTAACAGCCAGGAGGTCGTGCTATGCTCCTTGCTGTCAACAATAATAAAGAAAATGTCATAAGAAAAAACATTGATGATTAATCTTTGTTTACATACAGTAACACCAAGTGAAATAATGTCATGGTATATACGTCAGTGAGCCACATTAGTGCGTGGTATATACGTCAGTGAGCCACATTAGTGCTTTTATGGTATATACGTCAGTGAGCCACATTAGTGCTTGTCATGGTATATACGTCAGTGAGCCACATTAGTGCTTGTCATGGTATATACGTCAGTGAGCCACATTAGTGCTTGTCATGGTATATACGTCAGTGAGCCACATTACATGCTTGTCATGGTATACGTCAGTGAGCCACATTAGTGCTTGGCTGGGTATATATACGTCAGTGAGCCATTAGTGCTTGTCGGGTATATACGTCAGTGAGCCATTAGTGCTTGTCATGGTATATACGTCAGTGAGCCATATTACGTTTTGTCATGGTATATACGTCAGTGAGTCACATTAGTGCTTGTCATGGTATATACGTCAGTGAGCCACATTACTGCTTGTCATGGTATATACGTCAGTGAGCCACATTACTGCTTGTCATGGTATATACGTCAGTGAGCCACATTACTGCTTGTCATGGTATATACGTCAGTGAGCCACATTAGTGCTTGTCATGGTATATACGTCAGTGAGTCACATTGTGCTTGTCATGGTATATACGTCAGTGAGCCACATTACTGCTTGTCATGGTATATACGTCAGTGAGCCACATTACTGCTTGTCATGGTATATACGTCAGTGAGCCACATTAGTGCTTGTCATGGTATATACGTCAGTGAGCCACATTAGTGCTTGTCATGGTATATACGTCAGTGAGCCACATTAGTGCTTGTCATGGTATATACGTCAGTGAGCCACATTAGTGCTTGTCATGGTATATACGTCAGTGAGCCACAGTGCTTGTCATGGTATACGCCACATTAGTGCTTGTCATGGTATATACGTCAGTGAGCCACATTAGTGCTTGTCATGGTATATACGTCAGTGAGCCACATTAGCTTGTCATGGTATATACGTCAGTGAGCCACATTATTGTCATATATACGTCAGTGAGCCACATTACTGCTTGTCATGGTATATACGTCAGTGAGCCACATTAGTGCTTGTCATGAGTCACATTATATACGTCAGTGAGCCACATTACTGCTTGTCATGGTATATACGTCAGTGAGCCACATTAGTGCTTGTCATGGTATATACGTCAGTGAGCCACATTAGTGCTTGTCATGGTATATACGTCAGTGAGCCACATTAGTGCTTGTCATGGTATATACGTCAGTGAGCCACATTAGTGCTTGTCATGGTATATACGTCAGTGAGCCACATTAGTGCTTGTCATGGTATATACGTCAGTGAGCCACATTACTGCTTGTCATGGTATATACGTCAGTGAGCCACATTACTGCTTGTCATGGTATATACGTCAGTGAGTCACATTAGTGCTTGTCATGGTATATACGTCAGTGAGCCACATTACTGCTTGTCATGGTATATACGTCAGTGAGCCACATTACTGCTTGTCATGGTATATACGTCAGTGAGTCACATTAGTGCTTGTCATGGTATATACGTCAGTGAGCCACATTACTGCTTGTCATGGTATATACGTCAGTGAGTGCTTGTCATGGTATATACGTCAGTCAGTGGTCACATACTGCTTGTGGTATATGGTAGTATTACGTCAGTGAGCCACATTACATGTCATGGTATATACGTCAGTGAGTCACATTAGTGCTTGTCATGGTATATACGTCAGTGAGCCACATATAGTGCTTGTCATGGTATATACGTCAGTGAGCCACATTACTGCTTGTCATGGTATATACGTCAGTGAGCCACATTAGTGCTTGTCATGGTATATACGTCAGTGAGCCACATTACTGCTTGTCATGGTATATACGTCAGTGAGCCACATTAGTGCTTGTCATGGTATATACGTCAGTGAGCCACATTAGTGCTTGTCATGGTATATACGTCAGTGAGTCACATTACTGCTTGTCATGGTATATACGTCAGTGAGTCACATTACTGCTTGTCATGGTATATACGTCAGTGAGTCACATTTACCGTAGTGTTGCCTTAAGAGTGGCAACATATCGTGGACGTAGGCGGAGGGACAAGAGCACTCACCTTCTGGTTGTGATAGTAGGGATCGATGTCCTCAAGGGGTGTGCCCACGAGGTCCTCAGGGAACATCTGCTGGAGGCGGTTGGAGAGCGGCATGCCCTGCTCCATGTTAGGGTCGGCCTGGGGTCCCTCATCTTCATCTTCTTCATTGTAGACAACCTGGGTGTGGTCCCGGGTGGGAGGATTAGTATCGAGGTGGTGGTGCAAATCCTTATCGGTACTACCCATCATTCTCTCTACCATTATTACTCTCCCCTGCTCTTGTTAATACTCAGTACTGCACTCTTACTATATACACACCCTTAAGCTAACACTGCTTTCCCTCTTATTCCTCACTCTACTTTGGTTCAAGTCTCTACCATAAAATTACCCATCTGCTTATTACTACGATACCGCTTGTTATTCCATTCCAGTTTTACTCATTATGACAATCTATCAACTCTAAAATATGAAAACGAGATAAGTCTTACACATCAACTTTTGTAACACTCCACTTGTTGACTTGTTAAATGTTCATATCAATTGGTCATATTCAAAGCAATAAAAAAATGTTAGATTATGATATATTTTTCCTATCTCCTTGTGGAGGTGGCGGGGCACTGTATGTAATCTGTTTCAAGACCCTCAACAGTTCAATTAAAAGAGAAAATTATGTGTCATCTAGCAGTCGTCAGGAATTACTCTGTTCTGATACAACTAACAAATAATGATCTTAAAGAACACTGAGCTTTTCTCTTGTGGCCGTAAATGCAGCAGAAGAACGCAAGTTAAGGTAAGGTTTCCCTAATGTACTAACTCCAATTAACAAATAATCTCTATAAAAGAACCACTTTAAAAAGGTGTCATAAATTTGTTTTATTTAGATAATTACTAGTGCTGTATACTGAGACCGTGATTGTTGTGTTCGTTTGTGAGTAACTTGATTTCCAACCCTTGAAGTCTCTTAGCCAGGGAGGTGTATCGCTCCCAGTCATTAACCTGTCTTACCTTTTAACAGAGAAAAGGTTGTGAAGGTATTTTTTGTCGTCTCAGTCAAAGTGGACGAGCTTATCGCACCGGGAAATATAAATCCGTGGTGGTGGGGCTCACCCCGCGAAGGAAATGTAATTTTCTCGCCAGGCCACAACTTTCTCTGACCGTCTCCACAGTTCTCTCTCTATCTTCCTGCCCTCCCTGTTATATTGTCGACGTATTGTTCCTCGTCTGTCATATTCACTCTTTCTTTCTCTGAATGTTTATTCTTGATCTCCTTCTTCTGTTGACTATAATTTGTAGCTTACAGTGGTTCCTTACTATACAACTATTTACCTCACTTCTCAAGCACCTGACTACTACACTACTAGATGTCTTTCTCCCGTCTTTCACTACCTTACTGTAATGTCCTTCCCCCTTACTTCTTATATAACCTTCACACCATCTCGTATTGTTTAGTTCTAACTGTAACTCTCTCATCATCCAGGAATTCCTCAAACGAAATATCAATTCAACTTTGCGGTTACTATGTTGGTTGTGCTTAGATACAGTGCCCTCCACTTCCGCCGGATATTTGGATAGTAATTACCTTCAAAATGTTTTTATCATTCTCTCCTTCATACATGATTCACTACAAGTCTTCTTAAGGCAGTAAGGGCGGAAACCCTCCCTCCTGACCCTGGACCTCTGTCATACATCTGATTATGTTGTTTACTTCCTTTAAAATATCACAGGTTCAATCCAACTAAACCCTTCCCTCAACTCTGCTCGACACTGGGTGGATGTCTCACACATCATGGTATCGTAGGTATGTATATAAGCGGCGCAGACTCCCTATACTGTACACGCCCTCCTCCTCCCACACTGTAGTAATCTAAGTTAACATTCCTTTCTTAGGTTCAAGCCGAAACTAAACTCATTTTGGGACATGTTAATTCTAAACTTGGTGTTAAGCATCACATTTACTCTACAGGAAAACTTACAGGATAATACATTCATATTATGTCAGTCAAGTTCTCATAATAATCATTTAAAGACTAGAACAATTACGGTCTACAAAATGGCGGCCAAGTCATATACACAAATATATAAAAATATCTAGTACTAATAAGTTATATATATATATATATATATATATATATATATATAATATATATATATATATATATATATATATATATATATATATATATATATATATATATATATATATATATATATATACATATACTGTAAGTGTACAGGAGCCACTAGTGGCTTGGCTAGGCATCCACAACTATCTCTCAACCTATCTAATCGGAATTAAATCGACCTCAATACATGATCCGGGTTATCAAATAAATTATACTACTAACCCGGGACTAATGATAAATTTTCTCCCAAATGCTGGACTAATGATCAATCTCACATGACTGCTAGACACACTATATACAGGTATACCTAATAGTAACATAACCGTCTCTAATAGTTTTTACATGCTAATTAATCAGAAGTGCTGATGATTACAGAACTCAGTAGATCGTAGAGCCTAGGAGAAGTACTAAGATAGTAATACTGTTATTATATAAAGTTGCCCGGGGAACAGGAGGGATCCACTACCGTCTGCAGAAGTAGCAGCGGCAGCAACCCCTCCCACCCCCCCTGGAGGAGTGCGGCGGTTGAAGCCATCTGTTAAAAGTATGAATTGGTGTCATTTCTACATACTACCGTCGGCAGCACAGCAAATTGGTGATTGTGATGGCTTAAGCGGCAAGGCTCACCGTAAGTCAATCTATGAGTCTATCATGTCTAGTTGGTGCATCACCGGCAGGTGGTTGCCGGGCGGGAGGAAGGCATCTCCCTCGCCCAAGCACTCGGTGGTGTAATAGTAATGGGATGAGGTGAATGATGGTTGTTGACGAACACATGCTGGATGGTTCCCTGTGTGCGTCCACGTGACCATTAGGTACTCTTCACACCGTTGTCTCTCTCATATTTACACAAACAACAATATCATCCTTGTGGAAGACTAGTCATTGTAGAGCGAAATATTTAGTAGAAGATGGTACCAGTGGCCAACTTGAACTTGAGTAGCACAGACTAACCTTCTCCAATGATGGTCAATACGCTGTAGAGTACAGTGTATACCTCAAATACCACACCAACAGGTATCTAATTAACCTTAACGTAGGATAAAACAAATCATGGAGGGTCAAGGTGAGTTTGTGTTTTCTCGTGCTTTCATTTTTTTTCATGCTTATGTGCCTTACTGACGGTGGGTGGATGAGTGAGAAATTTATACTTCCGCTTTAGAGATAAGGTCGCCGTCACCAGCCTGTGATGAGAACAAGACTGTGGTGACGCCCCCCCACACCCCATGTGGAGACTTAATATTAACGACGTGAGGCTAGAGCGTCGACTCCACTTGCACCAGCTGTGCCCCGGGCTCCAGTAACAGATGTGCTCCAAGCTCCTGCATCAACTATGCCCCAGGTTCCTACACCGGCTGGATCCGGACTCCTACACCAGCTGTGCCTTGAGCTGCTTCAACAGCTGTGTTACGAGTTGTTCGCCCCCACCTTACCCTTGTGGCGTCTGTCCTCCCTTAGTGCTAACATCCACAATTCTGGCTTCCTTTTAAGTACGAGTAATTTGATTGCCATTAGAAGTATTGCCCAGGCTTTACTAGAACAACACGGCTCCCGCTGCAGCCTTGAAAACAGATATTTAAGATCTTTCACAAAACATAACCCTAAAGAAGTGGATTTTTTTCTTCAACTGCGGTGACAGTTTACCGTTGAAACTATTCTGAAAAGTAAAAGAACCAAAACCGAGGCTCATGATTGAAACTTCTGGCCAGATTGAACGGCCATTACTTCCCGTTGTACATCCCACGAAATGATGTTATGGATATTAGATGACTAGTCAGTAAACGGTAATAGGCATTAGTTGGTAAGTCAGAATATTGTGTGGGTCTAGCTACTGGTGGTGGTGTATGGGACACACTAACTGAAATGGCTGTTTGATAAGAAGCACGTGACTGACTTAGTGACCGGCTGGATAAAGACTTGACAAGATAAATGACAAACAGGAGTGACTGGCTAAGTGGACGAGTGACTGGCTGGCTTAGTGATTGGAAGCATGATTTCTGCCTGTTTGATGACTGTCACCGATGGCTGCCTCACATAGTTAACTAGCCATCCAGACCAACACTCACCTAACCAACCAACCAATTGGGTGCTTGCTTGGCTACCCACTTGGCGAACTAGTTGTCTTGGGGGTTTTTGATTGGTTGTTTGTCTAAAGGTAGTTGATTGGTTGATTGTCTCGAGGGGAAAATGAATTGATTGATTGTCTAGAGGTATTTGATTGGTTGTTTGTCTAGGGAGTATTTGATTGGTTACCGTCGGGGGTAATTGATTGGATGAATGAGCACAGACTGGTTGATTGTTTTTTCTGGTTGACGACTTGGTTGATTGAGTAGATGTGTAGTCTACCAAGATTGTTAGTTGATTGGGTAACTACCAGGTTGGTTGGTTGGTTGGTTGGTTGGTTAATAAATAACTGCCAAGTTGGGTCACTCTGGGTTGCCTGGTTGAGTGATTGCCTGGCCATTGGTTGATTGGGTGATTACCTAGCTAGCTTTTTGATTGGCAGCCTGGCTCGTTGGCTGCCTGGCTGGCTGGGTGACTGGCTGGCTGGGTGACTGCCTGGCTCGGTGGGAACTCACTATTGATTCCTACAACCAGCTCTGTGAGACTCCCCAACCTACATCCCCCACCGAGTCTCTGCGTCCCAGATCTTCGCCGTTTTGGTACCACCTTATCCATCCTAGTTCATCATTTGTTCAGTCTATTCATCCTTGTTCATTATTTGTTCAGTCTATCCATCCTTGTTCATCATTTGTTCAGTCTATCCATCCTAGTTCATCATTTGTTCAGTCTATCCATCCTTGTTCATCCTTTGTTCAGTTTAGCTATCTTAGTTCATCATTTGTTCAGTTTATCCATCCTAGCTCATCATTTGTTCAGTCTATCCATCCTAGTTCATCATTTGTTCAGCCTATCCAACCTAGCTCATCATTTGTTCAGTCTATCCATACTAGCTCATCATTTGTTCAGTCTATCCATCCTAGTTCATCATTTGTTCAGTATATCCATCCTAGTTCATCATTTGTTCAGCCTATCCAGCCTAGTTCATCATTTGTTCAGTCTATCCATCCAGTTCATCATTTGTTCAGCCTATCCAACCTAGCTCTCATTTGTTCCGTCTATCCATCCTAGTTCATCATTTGTTCAGTCTATCCATACTAGCTCATCATTTGTTCAGTCTATCCATCCTAGTTCATCATTTGTTCAGTCTATCCATCCTAGTTCATCATTTGTTCAGCCTATCCAGCCTAGTTCATCATTTGTTCAGTCTATCCATCCAGTTCATCATTTGTTCAGCCTATCCAACCTAGCTCATCATTTGTTCCGTCTATCCATCCTAGTTCATCATTTGTTCAGTCTATCCACCCTAGTTCATCATTTATTCAGTCTATCCATCCTAGCTCATCTTTTGTTTAGTCTATCCATCCTTGTTCATCATTTGTTCAGTCTATCCATCCTACTTCTCCCTCTTTTGTTCTTCCTCATCCTACCTATCCCTGTTCCTCCTCCTTCTATTTCTCCTCATTCCTTATCCTTCGTTCCCTTGCTTCTCCTCATCCTATCACTCCTTGTCCCTCCTCATTCTAGCAGCAGTAGTCGTAGTAGTGTGGTACAGGGATATTGTACAGCGTGTGGTACAGAGAACAATCGGGTTGGGGACCATTGCTCATGAACCAAACAGTGGTTTCTTCGTCATGTACATCAACGCCCCTTGGTTATGTCCTGACCACCTCAACGTGTACATCAACGCTCCTTAGTTAGGTCATGACCACCTCAACGTGTACATCAATGCCCCTTGGTTAGGACATGACCACCTCAACGTGTACATCAACGCCCCTTGGTTAGGTCATGACCACCTCAACGTGTACATCAATGCCCCTTGGTTAGGTCATGACCACCTCAACGTGTACATCAATGCCCCTTGGTTAGGTCATGACCACCTCAACGTGTACATCAACGCTCCTTGGTTAGGTCCTGACCACCTCAACGTGTACATCAACGCCCCTTGGTTAGGACATGACCACCTCAACGTGTACATCAACGCCCCTTGGTTAGGTCATGACCACCTCAACGTGTACATCAATGCCCCTTGGTTAGGTCATGACCACCTCAACGTGTACATCAATGCCCCTTGGTTAGGTCATGACCACCTCAACGTGTACATCAACGCTCCTTGGTTAGGTCCTGACCACCTCAACGTGTACATCAACGCCCCTTGGTTAGGTCCTGACCACCTCAACGTGTACATCAAAGTCGCCTGGATAAATTCATATCTACCGCTTAACTTCCTTCAGCATATGTGGGTCGATGTGAGCCCGCGCGCCACGTGTCCTTGTGGGCCGGACACGCTTACGTCACTGGCAACTATTCGGGCTTATGAGGGCGGGGTATCGTACCTCTGGCGCATGGTCGATCTACTAGCACCTAACCATATATATTTCGGCCATAAGGTGGATATTATTGATTTTAACCTTACTCCTATATTATGGCTGAATTAACATATGTAAACATACCCCATCGTGAGGCAACCTGTCACGCTTACTCGAGGCCCCAGGCCCTACTTATAGTATGAAAAAGCTCTGGATGTATTTCTATTTGACAAATTAGTAATGCAGCTTTGAAAATGAAGTTTCAAATCCCGAATTAAACCAGTAACTAAAATTTCAAGGATGTAATACTTGTCATCTTTTGTTCTGGATTTTCTGTGCAGGAATATTTGGAACTAACTGTTCAGGTGTTGTTGTATAAAGTTACGTTCTCGTCATTTTTTCGGCTATGATAAAATGAGGTGCAGTCTCTTGTCCAATGCGAAGATTATTCAGGTATAATACGGTACTGTGATTACTACTAAGTGATGATGGATGTTCTCCCATGTTCAATCCCAGGTGAGTGTGTAAAGACACCTGAAGATCTCGCATTAGTGTATTGGAAATGTCGGCTTCAGAGCCCCAGGCTTCTCTGTGGCGGTGAAGGTGAGGATGAATTGGTGGTTCGTATCTACTTGTAGTGTCTGAGAGCTGGTTGTACCGTGGCTTGCGGCAGCTGGCTCTAGTGTCAGAGAACTGGTAGCGCCAGCTCTCTACATGTGGGGTTAGTGGCGTGGGCTTATAATATTTGATATGGTTTTCAATGAACCTGTCGAAATTATTTTTTTTTCATTTGTTTTGGCCTCCTGTTGAAAAATACACGGCAATTAAATTTTGAAATAGCTAGGAAATAGTAATGTGTTGTAGACATACAATACTTAAGCCCACGCCGCCACCAACAGCTCACGGTCATATCACGCTGTTTGTAGTTTAGAATCACAAGCCGAGAGATTGCAATATATATGAAAAATATACCTCGTCACCACCCCCTCCTCCTCCTCCTCCTACATTTCCTCTGCCCCCTTTTCCTTTCTTGCCTCTCTGGTTTCCAGAAAAGGGATAAAGGAAGAACATGATGATAGAAGGAAGGCCAAACGTGGATTAGCTTGAGGGTTTGACAGGTTAGACACATAATTAGATTACGGTTGGGTGGGATCCGAACCCCCTGAATGGCTACAATTTATACTTGCGCCCCTTCCCCTTTTTTTAAGATAATTTCCTACTATTAAATTCATTGCAGTCTGATAAAATTGTACTTATACTACAAACACAGTCACACTTCTTATGGAATTTGGACTATATATCAGAAATATGTATTATCAAGGAAGGCAAAGATTCCACCCAAACCGAAGGCAATGTTAGGACGTCCAGAAAGGAGAATAGGGAAGCAGTGAGCCCAGGTCATGATGGTGGTGCTTGAGGTGGGGCACTCCGGCCAGGGGGCAGCACTAGTCTTAGAGAGCAACTGATTACAGACGTAAGAGAGAGAGAGAGATGGGACACAACACCATCATGACCACAGGGAACTCTGGACCAGTCATGACCACAGGGTAGTTGTCAGGACAGCGAGCAAGTGAGCCTTTTGAAGGATACGGGCTCCTGCTGGCTGACCAGACTAACCTACTGATTACCAGACACCTGAGGTCATACCCTGGGCAGTCACCGAGTCCTGTGGAGCCAGGATTAAGGGCTCACTGCTGGCAAAATTTCCAGGCTGGGACGAACAAAGAAGCACATCCTCACTCAGGTTCATTTGTCTACAGCTTATTCCTAAACTGCCTCCACTACATCTTATCAATAAGGTGATCTTCACGTTCCAGTAAATAAATCAAGCGTTATCTACAAAACTATCTACCCCTGAACCTGCCTATGAACTTGAAAGAGGATGTAGGTGTGATATATAAACATGTAATTAGCTTCCTCGTGCCGGAGAACGTTAAATATGTACTCACCCACAGGTGACACTGTTTGATTTATAACAATGCGCTCTCGGGCACCAGAGGAGCTGACATTATACAAAGGATTCCACAACACACATTACCACAATACTGAAAAGGTAGCTGAAGGAATCGGGTAATAAAGAGCATCAAGAGTAGAGGCCAAGTGTTGATTCTGAGCAAGACGTAAGCAAGAAAGCAAAGAGCTAGTGAAAAATGAAAGACTTGGAGAACAAGAGTAAATATAAGTTACATATATGAATATAAACAAAACTTCAAAGCGAAAAAGAAAAAAATAGATAAATAAAGACAGGCGATAATGTTGTTAGCACGATGGGTGCAAAAGTTGCATCTATATGCTACTAAGTTTTGTCCGTTTCTTTGGTTGTCTCTTCAATCGTAAGAGAACATACGATAGCCTAGTTAGTGATGCTCTTATTGAGGAGTGACTGCAGGATGCTGAAACCAACTATCTTTCCTCGGTTTCTCAGTGTAAGGCGGTGTGCTAGCGTTAGTGTTACCGGACTGCTGTTGCGCCTCATGCACGTGATAATGAGGCCATTTTCTATACCTTATGAGTAGAAAAAGGCCTCATTTATCGCTTTGAGTCATAATTTCCCAAGTAAAGTGCATTCAAGAGTTTCGTGTACAGGAAGACTTACTAGTGAATGTGAGATTACTTGCCACTTCCAAAATATATAATTATCGTATCTCTCTCGGACCTTCCCGAGTCAGGATACGGAAACATCTAAACTAATGTACTCGAAACTTTTTGCAGTAATTGGGAGAAGACTTTCAGTCATTGGCTGGTCCGGTGATGAAGGGGTGTGGTGAGATCGGTGGGTTTGGTGATGGTCACCAGGCGTTCAGGTGGTGTTGGTGATGGTCACCAGAGGCGGGCAACACGACAAGCACTACGCCGTTGCACATATCAGTAACTGGACCATGAGCAAGCCTCACACACTACTACTGATGGCGCTAGAGGAACTGACTCGCATACATACTAACAAGACCAAGTCTCCCTTGGGCGGGTAGTCCGCCGTGAAGTTAGTGTCTCCAGGAGTCTAGATGGATATTTAGACATCTTTAAACAAGTTTCAATTGAGACTTTTTGTTTGTCTAAGTGTTGCGATTAAGCAATTGTTTTTAAAGTATTTATTTAAGTTAAATACAGAGTTTATAAAATATGAGGTATTATGTTAACAACTGTTAAGTTGTATTCCATCTTCATTCTGTTTAAATTTCCATCTATTGTACCGAGAAACGGATACCAGCAACCTCTCTAAACTAGTTTAGTGGGCACGTATGAAACCCGTACCAATAGGTGTTATACGCAATGGGTTTAAAATAAAAACAAAAACCAGGAAAAAAAATAAGATAGATCTATGTATAAAGACGTATGGCAAGCAGATCTTACTTCTTTCTTTTTTCTTCCAAATTTCATTCCACCACCCTGAAGGAATTAAGAAAAAAAGGAGAGATGACAATTATGAAACAGGTAATTAATGACTAGTATGGATGGGGCACACACAAGTCCACCAGTGTAACAAACTAACACTGCCTTCCTCTTCACAAAACTCTACGGCTCTGCATGACTCACAGTCCTAATAACCCAGTCTTGATAATCCTAGATGGACACTTAACTTGGATTTGGTTCACAACATTAGCATTGTCATTAGCCATGGCCTAGTTAACAGACTTTCATAATTTAGTGTTCAATTAAACACTTCCACTGTACAGGACTCGGGGTAATATGTTGAACGGTTATAATTATCCAAACATTGATAATTAGCTACGATTATCAAAGACTTAGTTAAATTATTATATTTATCTAAAGAGGAGTCGGGGGGTTGTAATAGGGTCCAAGAGTAATTACTAAGGTGATATTTAAGAAGCATCTAATGATCTCAGTTATTATTGTGGGTGTTCTCGTTACAGACTTAATTTCTTGATCGATGGAAATATAAACATCAAGAGAAAACAATCCTCGTGGACCCAAGCTTGGTAATTGTTGGTAAAATACCTCGTGAAACCCTTTTGTACTCCAAGAACAGGTATTTTCTCTCTCAGCTTCCCCTCACTTGAAGAGATACCGAGTTCTGCTACGGTGGAAAGATGTAAGTTATGGAAAAAAGTGTACTGTACATGACATTCACACATCTCACTCTTGTTCATGGGTGTGTGATCGTGTATGCACGTAGAATATAAACACTATTCCGTGTACTGTGTATAATATATATGGGATTTATTTCAGAGAATATCTAACTTTGTGTATGTGGCATCAACAATAATTTACTTGCGATTATCTGAAAGTCATTATTCACATACTTTAACTTTATGATCACACAATGATGTACACTTCTCAGCATATACAGTGTGTGTACGTGACGGCAGATATGTGTTGTATGTGGTAAGTCGTGTGATAGTGTATTCAGGAGTACACAGAGGGTTACAGTCTTTGGTGTGCACCCCGGAGTGGGAGGACGGGCGCTCGCTGGGCTTCAACTACGCCTAAATGGGACCATACTGTATATCACACTACCTCACGCCTACGGGGTCATGCATAAAAAAAAAACAAAAAAAATCACTGGTGGACTTCAACATACAAGGAATTGAATACGAGTGTGTGATGATATACAGAAAACTGAAGCAACTGATAGTGTAAAATATATGGAGGAACCCGTAAAGTGCAGAGCATGAGAAAGTATAGGAACCATACTTTACGTCAGCAGAGTTCTTGTAGTGAGTAGTTCACTTATTTGAAACACTAAGTAAATTTAGGTGTGTTCTAACGGAATAGACACCTTGGGAACACTTAGAGTTTGATCACACTATTAATGATTATCTTCATTACACACAAATTATTTTCAAGATTTCATAAGAAAGTGAAAATAAATGTTGTAAAGTGGTGTACATCATAGACGAGTGTGTATACATATATATGAATAATGACTGGAATAAGATGAGATATACTGTAGAGAAAATAAGATGCGACTGCTGATATCCTAGAGGGATTAGAAGCGAGTGTGAATGGAACATAGATCTAAAGAGCATGACAAGGGGACGAGTGTGAGTAAGAATCTAAAAGTGCAACAAACTACTGGAGGATTTCCATAAAGGGACAACAGACTAAGAACCTTATTCAGGAGGAAACACTTGGGCCTTGAGATGAGTTCACCTCTTACATACACTCATCACGCCCGGCTGCCACTCACGCACTCTGCTTACTCTCTCCTACAAAGAGGATGCCGTCTCCTTAATCCCATTAGAAGGAGGAATCCGCAGCCAGAGTGAGAAGGTAAACACTGAGCGTGAGGGCACAAGCCACTGCAGTAGGGGAGAGGGCCGGTGTACCGCTCCTGAACTTGGTAGCAAAACTGCACAGGCTGACACAGAACTCACACATGTATTGTATATGGGGGCTTCATATATGGACGGGAGACTAAGGGCGCAATAGGATAAAACACTCAAATACACAACAAACTTAACATTAAAAGCTAAGACATGAAAGACAACAACTTACATATTTTGGCTCGACAAACTCCATGGGAATGTAAATATTTTTTGAAGTTGGGAAAACACTAAATAATTATCGTGAAAGATGCCAAAAAGACACTAACTACAGAGTAACAGAGGACAGTTAATGGTAGTTAATAAGACACACTAAGAACTGTGTGGTTAGTAAAAGGCAGGGAGCAAATAGTCTCGCTCCCACGCACCGCCAACATTCAACACAAACGAGTGGGCTCATCGTCTTCGCCGTGGGAACACTCATTTATGAATCAATATTTAGCCATGTCCTAAGCCGAGATCTAATGCTTTGGTAACCCTATAGAACACCACAAGGGGTGTGTCCAGGTTCACGTTAACTCCTAGTTATCCTAATTGTACCTCCCTTCTTTCTTTCTTATTTTGTCTCTTCCATTTCCAATTTCTCTTTTAGAGTCTCTTGATCCACCCCAAACCATTTCCTGTTTTTCTTCTACATGAGAGGCTCCCTCCCTCCTCTCTTTATAATAAATAATACCAGAACGTCCCTCTGCTTACCTCCCCCTCCTCCTTCTTCTTTTGTAATTCATTCTTCTTAGCATGTTCCTCAGCAACACGACTTTCTATAGCAGCGAGACTTTCCCGAGTAAATGGACGAAATACACTTCGTTCCTCCTCATTCAGGGACTCAGATTCCTCGCTCATTGTCTACTGCTGAGGCCAGAACATGACCGCCGCCCTGCTCACTGTGCTTGCTACAGTCGGATCCTCTGCTTGGTGCTGAGTTTGGTACTGCAGCTGCTGTTCTTGCTGGTGTTGTGCGGTGGTCACTGCTTCTCCCTCACTCCTCCAGCAGCTCCACCACTGAGGGGGAAGAAAGAAAACTGTCAGGATTACTTTGCACTGATTAAACGGCTATCTGCTTCCTCTTACACTGTTATAAGGGTAATTCTCACACTCAATACCTCCAGTTATATTATTAATAATAGTACAACAACAACAACAACAACAATTATAATAATAATAATAATAATAATAATAATAATAATAATAATAATAATAATAATAATAATAATAATAATAATAATAATAATAATAATAATAATAATAATAATAATGGTATTAATATCAATAATAATAATAGTTAATAATAAAAGGAATAATAACACACACACACACACACACACACACACACACACACACACACACACACACGGCCAACAGCCTAAAAGAGAAAAATCTATACAACTCGTTAAGTTATGAGTACACCACTACTGAGTCATCATAACACCCACACTCACTGCTACTTAACGTGGACGCTATGAGACAACTTTTTGATGTTTTTTAACGAAGAAAAATAGTTAAATTTTCGTTATTTGGTGGCACTGCCTTGGCTCGGGAGGCACTATCTTGGCCATGTCGGCACCAACTTGGCCAGGATGGTATCATCTTGGCCAGCGGCGCATCATGGCCAGGGCGTCACCAACTTGGCCAGGACGACCCTCAGGCAGGGCCTCCACATGACCAGCACAACAGTGTATTCCTTTCTTCTTCCTCCTTAATCTTGTTCCTTTTCTCTCCTTCGTCTTCCCGCTCCTCCTCTCCCCCATTACTCCTCCCTCCCTTTCCACCTGCCTCTCTCTCAACCTCTCGATCTTCCTGCCTTCTCTGCCTGCCTCCTTGTTTGTCTCACTGTTTGCTTCCTTCCTCTGCCTATTTTCCTACTCTTTTGTTTCCCTTCTTCCCTCTCTCTTTCTCCCTCCACTCATGTCACTTTGGCTCCCTCAATGTATTTCTTTCTTCCTCTTTCTCATTCTTCCTAGTCCCCCACCCCCGCCACCCCTGGCCAGCCAGGTCTGCAGCTGAGTAGTGACGTCACGACGGTTGCTCTCCCGTCAATGCCTTCAACAATCGATTGTGCCGCTGCACTGCGCACTCCGCCAACTTACACATACGCAAACTCACTCCTTTTCTCTGAGTTAAATGAGTGACTTACTGGTAGTTTCATAAGGGAATGTATGTGTAGCTTCGTTATTAGTTTATCTACTCAAAAAATAATGTTTAACTATCTATGAATAATTTTCTATAGGACAACACACTGAAATATTAAAGGTTATATACAAGATAAACATGAACACTGATATAACCACTACTGAAATATAGTATCTTAATATCCAGAGTGAGTTCAATATATAGATATCAGAGCATAGTGTATAGAGTGTTGATGAACCCTGGCGATCAACACACAAGAACCCTGGCGATCAACACACAAGAACCCTGGCGATCAACACACAAGAACCCTGGCGATCAACACACAAGAACCCTGGCGATCAACACACAATATCTTCACTACAGTATTCGCTTCTCCCTCTAGCTACATGATATGATTTCAGGTCTGGTCACCAGAGCAGGTTCACGGCAAAACAATAGCTTCTTACAGTTAACCTTGAGACCTTGATGGTGAGATGTTCAGCCTTTGTCACGATATGCCAGCTTTAACTGTCTTACATGTTGCATACGCACACCAGGGTCCACACATTGTGCGGTCTACAAGTATACACACACACATACACCGGCTGTCACAAGTATAGAATACTTCATTATTTCAAAAACACTTGTGCTAATGTAGACAAATGCTGAACGGTGTATAATACGACTACTTATACAAAACCAGAATAGTCTAGACACAACCAGGTTGTGACGATGTATACATGTCTGTAGTGGTCCACACAACAGTCGTGACGATGTATACATGTCTGTAGTGGTCCACACAACAGTCGTGACGATGTATACATGTCTGTAGTGGTCCACACAACAGTCGTGACGATGTATACATGTCTGTAGTGGTCCACACAACAGTCGTGACGATGTATACATGTCTGTAGTGGTCCACACAACAGTCGTGACGATGTATACATGTCTGTAGTGGTCCACACAACAGTCGTGACGATGTATACATGTCTGTAGTGGTCCACACAACAGTCGTGAATGAACCTGTACAGCTTGTATTCACTTGACCCCCTTAGGCAGAGAGCCGAGTCATTTTCACTAGAACAAGACACATATATGAGTCTCACTGGTTATTTAAAACAACTATCTTCCTTAATACAAAAGTCTTTACTAAACAAGGCCAGTGGACCTCCAACAGCGACAGGACTCGAATTTACAGTTCAGTAAACCTATTGTTAAGTGTTAAACTGTTTGAAGAAGTACTTATATGTCGAGTGTTCTCAAGTGCCAAGGCAGTAACGGTAGTTGCTAGATGTGTTTGTCGTCACAAGTTAACTGGTTGTGATCCGTTTTCTATGCATTGAGGATGAATACCTTCGTTACACAATGCTGTAAAGTCGGGGACAAAAGTTCGCTCTCCGTGGTGAAACTAAGTCACGGGAATGAGTCTCCGAACTGACTTACCCTGACTGTTTCATCTCATTTGGGGGCGATGCTGCTTCATTTTGGGCGGGAGCGGACTTTTGACCCTGACTGTATGTGTGGGAAGAACGCCGTTTTCTTTTTATGGGGACGGGGGTCGGGGTGGGGATGGGGTGGTCTGTACATTCCATCTTGGTGAATTTTATCAGTGTCACGCACGAGTGATTACCGGATGTTTAATGATCCAGAGAACCACTTAATGACCCATAATATAAGTACATGACTTAGGTAAATACTGTAATGTGGCTTCACCCAAAGTCAGGAGGAACTTACTGTAATATACTATACAATGCGAGTGTTGACACCCCCCCCCCCCCAGAACAACTAGAGCGGTGTCTCAGTGTGGCGGCCTAGATCAAGAACCAATGGAGTGCTGCAGTGTTATAAATGATGGAAGAAGATGCTAGATTTGTCTCATGTTGTCTTATAATGTCAAGTGAACTCTAAGTATGAGTGATAACCGTGATAACATTCTGATATGTTCTTATTACCACCATATTATTGTACTATTCCAGATGTTACTAAATGTTACATAAAACTTCCTAAAGATTAATGTATAGTATATATCAGGTGCCTAAAAGAGAGCTCAGGTTCTTAACTGGCTCAGTCATGTTAATATTGTTATTATTATCCATTCTGTACAGTATCTGTGTTTTTCTAGCTAAATAAACTGTTTCTATATCAATATATCAATATTTTAATTACTAGATGATGGGGAAACGTTTCACTTTGTTGATAATGATAAAAAATTTAGAATCCTTAGGTTCCCTTGTTGAGTGATGGTTAAAACAAATGTATATTGGTTAAGTAATTTTATTCTTTTGAGAAATTACAACGTTTGGAGCAATTTTTCGGAGACGGGCGAATGAGAGATTGGGCTGAGCTGGTATGTGTGACTTATACACATCAAGGGGCGACATGCACAATATATAGGAGTGTCCACATCACAATGGGATTTTTTGTTCTTTAGATTATGTGGAAAGAGGATGTTGCTACATTTATATTAATAATTCTGCCAGAACACAGTAAACACGCCGCCAGGTTTAGCAAGTTCTCCTGTATTTTCTCTCAACCGTATGTATGTATGTATGTATGTATGTATGTATGTATGTATGTATGTATGTATGTATGTATGTATGTATGTATGTATGTATGTATGTATGTATGTATGTATGTATGTATGTATGTATGTATGTATGTGTATGTATGTATGTATCTCATCAGTAAATAATTCCTGTACCGCTTCATTAATAACGAAGGTGTACAATATATAACACACTGTGAAGTTAATTTATAAACCATCTTGACCTTAATGTACCATACCAATAATACTTTTGGTTAGGTTAGGTTAGGTTAGGTTAGGTTAGGTTAGCGTTACCACCCTCTTCAACAATTACCTCATTTGATAGTTTGATTCATCATGCGCTAACTAACACAGACGTAATTTCTTGGGTAACTGTATAACGTTACACTTCCCAGAGGTTGAAGTGTCCAGCCCCAAAACTTGGTAAAAATCTTGGTTTAATTTGATTGGTTCGCGGTGTGAGGGGACATCAGAGTAACTGGGAGGAGCAGCTTCAATTTCTAGATAGTAAACCACGAAGCTAAAGTTCTCCAGTAGAGAATGCAAAGAGGTGGGTCACAGTACAGGACAGGCAGGTGTTATTTTAATGCCGCCAATACATCTCTTTCACCTATAGTAGTGCTTCATAGAGGTAAGGGTAAGCGGTTTATGCATGTACAGGATAAGGGTAGAGGTTCAGGTACCTCAAGGCTAGCCATGGTTCAGGTACCTCAAGGTAAGCCATGGTTCAGGTCCCTCAAGGTAAGCCATGGTTCAGGTCCCTCAAGGTAAGCCATGGTTCAGGTCCCTCAAGGCTAGCCATGGTTCAGGTCCCTCAAGGTAAGCCATGGTTCAGGTCCCTCAAGGGTAGCCATGGTTCAGGTCCCTCAAGGTAAGCCATGGTTCAGATCCCTCAAGGCTAGCCATGGTTCAGGTCCCTCAAGGTAAGCCATGGTTCAGGTCCCTCAAGGCTAGCCATGGTTCAGGTCCCTCAAGGTAGCCTGGTTCAGGTCCCTCAAGGTTAGCCATGGTTCAGGTCCTCCAAGGTAGCCATGGTTCAGGTCCTCAAGGTAAGCCATGGTTCAGGTCCCTCAAGGTAAGCCATGGTTCAGGTCCCTCAAGGTAAGCCATGGTTCAGGTCCCTCAAGGTAAGCCATGGTTCAGGTCCCTCAAGGTTAGCCATGGTTCAGGTCCCTCAAGGGTAGTAACACGTGGTGTACTGTACCAAGGCATGGAGATAACACATGGTGTACTGTACCAAGGTATGGAGATAACACATGGTGTACTGTACCAAGGCATGGAGATAACACATGGTGTACTGTACCAAGGCATGGAGATAACACATGGTGTACTGTACCAAGGCATGGAGATAACACATGGTGTAGTGTACCGAGGTATGGCTTTAACACGTGGTGTACTGTACCAAGGTATGGCGCTAACACATGGTGTACTGTACCAAGGCATGGAGATAACACATGGTGTACTGTACCAAGGTATGGCTTTAACACGTGGTGTACTGTACCAAGGTATGGAGATAACACATGGTGTACTGTACCAAGGTATGGCTTAACACGTGGTGTACTGTACTAAGGCATGGAGATAACACATGGTGTACTGCAACACAGTATGGGATAACACATGGTGTACTGTACCAAGGCATGGAGATAACACATGGTGTACTGTACCAAGGCATGGAGATAACACATGGTGTACTGTACCGAGGTAAGGCTTTAACACGTGGTGTACTGTACCAAGGCATGGAGATAACACATGGAGTACTGTACCAAGGCATGGAGATAACACATGGTGTACTGTACCGAGGTATGGCTTTAACACGTGGTGTACTGTACCAAGGTATGGCGCTAACACATGGTGTACTGTACCAAGGCATGGAGATAACACATGGTGTACTGTACCGAGGTATGGCTTTAACACGTGGTGTACTGTAACAAGACATGGAGATAACACATGGTGTACTGTACCAAGGTATGGAGATAACACATGGTGTACTGTACCAAGGCATGGAGATAACACATGGTGTACTGTACCAAGGTATGGCTTTAACACGTGGTGTACTGTACCGAGGTATGGCTTTAACATGTGGTGTACTGTACCAAGGTATGGAGATAACACATGGTGTACTGTACCAAGGCATGGAGATAACACATGGTGTACTGTACCAAGGTATGGCGCTAACACATGGTGTACTGTACCAAGGTATGGCTTTAACATGTGGTGTACTGTAACAAGGCATGGAGATAACACATGGTGTACTGTACCAAGGTATGGCTTTAACACGTGGTGTACTGTACCAAGGCATGGCTTTAACACGTGGTGTACTGTACCAAGGTATGGAGATAACACATGGTGTACTGTACCAAGGCATGGAGATAACACATGGTGTACTGTACCAAGGTATGGCTTTAACACGTGTTGTACTGTACCAAGGTATGGAGATAACACATGGTGTACTGTAACAAGGTATGGCGCTAACACATGGTGTACTGTACCAAGGTATGGCTTTAACATGTGGTGTACTGTACCAAGGTATGGCGCTAACACATGGTGTACTGTACCAAGGTATGGCTTTAACATGTGGTGTACTGTACCAAGGTATGGAGATAACACATGGTGTACTGTACCAAGGTATGGCTTTAACATGTGGTGTACTGTACCAAGGTATGGAGATAACACATGGTGTACTGTACCAAGGTATGGCTTTAACACGTGGTGTACTGTACCAAGGCATGGAGATAACACATGGTGTACTGTACCAAGGTATGGCTTTAACATGTGGTGTACTGTACCAAGGTATGGCGCTAACACATGGTGTACTGTACCAAGGTATGGCTTTAACATGTGGTGTACTGTACCACAGCATGGAGACTCTTTTATGGTGTACTGTACCAAGGTATGGAGATAACACATGGTGTACTGTACCAAGGCATGGAGATAACACATGGTGTACTGTACCAAGGCATGGAGATAACACATGGTGTACTGTACCAAGGCATGGCGCTAACACATGGTGTACTGTACCAAGGTATGGCTTTAACACGTGGTGTACTGTACCAAGGCATGGAGATAACACATGGTGTACTGTACCAAGGCATGGAGATAACACATGGTGTACTGTACCAAGGTATGGAGATAACACATGGTGTACTGTACTGGGTATGGCTTTAACACGGGTGTACTGTACCAAGGTATGGCTTTTAACACGTGTTGTACTAAATTAAGGTATGAGATAACACATGGTGTACTGTAACAAGGTATGGCGCTAACACATGGTGTGTACTGCACGTAAGCATGGGAGATAACACATGGTGTACTGTAAATTGCCAGTATGGAGATAAATACATGGTGTACTGTACTAAGGTATAAGTGCCACACATGGTAAAAAATGTACCAAGGTATGGAGATAACATATGGTGTACTGTACCAAGGTATGGAGATAACATTATGGTGTACTGTACCAAGGTATGGGCTTTTTAACACGTGGGAAAACAGTACCACGGCATGGAGATAACACATGGTGTACTGTACTGGGCATGGAGATAAATACATGGTGTACTGTACCAAGGTATGGCTTTAACATGGTGTACTGTACCAAGGTATGGCTTTAACATGTGGTGTACTGTACCAAGGTATGGCGCTAACACATGGTGTACTGTACCAAGGTATGGCTTTAACATGTGGTGTACTGTACCAAGGTATGGAGATAACACATGGTGTACTGTACCAAGGTATGGCTTTAACATGTGGTGTACTGTACCAAGGTATGGAGATAACACATGGTGTACTGTACCAAGGTATGGCTTTAACACGTGGTGTACTGTACCAAGGCATGGAGATAACACATGGTGTACTGTACCAAGGTATGGCTTTAACATGTGGTGTACTGTACCAAGGTATGGCGCTAACACATGGTGTACTGTACCAAGGTATGGCTTTAACATGTGGTGTACTGTACCAAGGTATGGCGCTAACACATGGTGTACTGTACCAAGGTATGGAGATAACACATGGTGTACTGTACCAAGGTATGGAGATAACACATGGTGTACTGTACTGAGGCATGTGAGATAACACATGGTGTAATTGGTACCAAGGTGGAGATAACACATGGTGTAATTGTACCAAGGTATGGCTTCACCGACGTGGTGTACTGTACCATGCATGGAGGATAACACATGGTGTACTGTACCGAGGTATGGCGCTAACACGTGGTGTACTGTACCAAGGTATGGAGATAACACATGGTGTACTGTACCAAGGCATGGAGATAACACATGGTGTACTGTACCAAGGTATGGCGCTAACACATGGTGTACTGTATCAAGGTATGGAGATAACACATGGTGTACTGTACCAAGGTATGGCTTTAACACGTGGTGTACTGTACCAAGGCATGGAGATAACACATGGTGTACTGTACCAAGGTATGGAGATAACACATGGTGTACTGTACCAAGGCATGGAGATAACACATGGTGTACTGTACCAAGGCATGGAGATAACACATGGTGTACTGTACCAAGGCATGGAGATAACACATGGTGTAGTGTACCGAGGTATGGCTTTAACACGTGGTGTACTGTACCAAGGTATGGCGCTAACACATGGTGTACTGTACCAAGGCATGGAGATAACACATGGTGTACTGTACCAAGGTATGGCTTTAACACGTGGTGTACTGTACCAAGGTATGGAGATAACACATGGTGTACTGTACCAAGGTATGGAGATAACACATGGTGTACTGTACCAAGGCATGGAGATAACACATGGTGTACTGTACCAAGGTATGGCTTTAACACGTGGTGTACTGTACCGAGGTATGGCTTTAACACGTGGTGCACTGTACCAAGGTATGGAGATAACACATGGTGTACTGTACCAAGGCATGGAGATAACACATGGTGTACTGTACCAAGGTATGGCTTTAACACGTGGTGTACTGTACCAAGGTATGGAGATAACACATGGTGTACTGTACCAAGGTATGGCGCTAACACATGGTGTACTGTACCAAGGTATGGCTTTAACACGTGGTGTACTGTACCAAGGTATGGAGATAACACATGGTGTACTGTACCAAGGTATGGAGATAACACATGGTGTACTGTACCGAGGTATGCCTTTAACACGTGGTGTACTGTACCAAGGTATGGAGATAACACATGGTGTACTGTACCAAGGTATGGCTTTAACACGTGGTGTACTGGACCAAGGTATGGAGATAACACATGGTGTACTGTACCAAGGTATGGCGCTAACACAAGCAGCCATACCTGTACCAGGTCCCACCACTTTTTGATGTCCTCCACTTTTCCTGCTCCTGTAAGGTCATCAGCATATGCCACTTGCTTGACCTCGGTTGCTTCAAATTCTATTGTGTGTTGGAGCACGGATAGGCCTATTGCCTAGTACTAATACTACTACTACTACTAATAATAATAGTGATAAAGTATTTGATCAAACTGAAACTACTTCTTCTACAACTACTAGTATTACTACTAGTAGTATTACCCTACTACTGCTACTACTAGTATTACTTTTTTTTGTGACGTGACCTCCATCCTCCCCCAATAGCCACCATTTTATTACCTTAATATTAAATATCCTAATACATAAGTAGCTATCCGAGCCGTGTTGACTTAGTTGAGCCACAGATCTAGGAGGCATTCAGTGACTGTTGCCTCATAGTCAATATCTGCAACTGTTGTCGGCTTTGGGGCCGATGCTCTCGTTCCCCTGAGGCAGAGCAAAGCCGACCTAAGGAGAGAGAAGGACAGTCGACATCTCATCCAGGCTGTAACATAACTTCTGGGCTGCTGCTTCTGTTCGGATAGCACCTCTGTGAGTCTGGCGTAGAAGCATCTTGAACTTGGTCCCATCCCACCAGAGGTTGTGAACACCAGAGGAGTGAAGCTGCCCTGATCAACGTTCTGAATACTCTCCCCGTATGCCCTTATCTTGTCGTTCTCGTTCCTCCTGTGTGCAGCATCGAGAGCTAAGTTACGGTGACATGCGGCCATGGGATAAAAAATCCTGATGTCGAAGACGGCTTGCTGTCCCCGCGTCCAGTACTAATACTACTACTGCTACTAGTATTACTAGTATTTTATCAGAGCATGGATATGACAATAAAAGACATATTACAGTACACTACCTCATAATAATCACAGGCACCATGTTTAGTAACGCCTTTTTTTAATGACTAAACGGAAGAGGATGGCCCTTGGCCATAATGTAGCTCCTTACATAGGACATTTAAGACCCAAACTCGGTACAGCGCTATAATAATCACACACAAGTTAAGAGGGTATGTAAATATCACCTTGTGTTGGTGGTCTAGTAATAATATCTTCATACAGTATTCACCAAGAACAGGAGGACAAAACTGTCCATGTCACATATTAGACTTAGGTACTGATACAAAACCTCTAAGGAACTTCAGATGTTCAAATATCTAATATACAAAGATGGCGAGAGTCCTAGATTTCATAATATTATTTTTGAGAGTAATTTATTACATTAATATTAATATCAAGAGCCCCTGACCTTTACGAATTCAACAGCCATTGTATTCTTGTATGTTTAACTATTTTTTACCACGTATAGTCAACACACTTTTTCAATACCTTTTTTGACACGTAAAATCAAACGGCAGATCAATGAAGGTGTTTTTAATGTTTTTGCAGCGAAGGTTCAGCACTAATTCGACCGGAGTTAGCATGAGACCTTCCGTCATATACCAGTTATCATCCATTCAGTCTCTTCAAGTTTAAAAATCCATATCTCATGTTAATGTAATCCGGCATTATATACACCAACACAGGTTCACAAAGGTCTGCCCCACGATATTACATATTTATTCAAACAAAATAGTTAAAACCAATCCCAGCCAGAAGTAGTACTGTACTTTAGTAGAACAAGGAGTATCACAAACCACTATATAATTCACACCTTACCTATGTGTTGTACAGAGCTTCATTGAGCACAGTCAATTTTAAAACCCTTTGGTTCACGTCGATACAATGGTCATTCAAACTATGCTTATCCAACCAATCCAGCCCCCATGTCCCTAGCGACATAGACATCATCACGTGAAGTGGTATTTGGGGCTGAAAATGTTGGCATTCATCATTTATGTGCTCTATTCTCAGCAGCAGGGCCGGAGTGGTGACCTTTACCGCCATCACTTCAACGTCCAAGCCTCTACTACGCCGCCATCACATTATCTATTGCCCTGGTGTTATCTGCCGTAGCTTAACATTTTGTGGGTGTATCGCCGTCCTGTACTGCCAGTTATTCCTGTTTACTGTCAGACTTAATGGTTGTTTATGGTGGTGACACTACCCTACAGTGTTGTTTATGGTGGTGACACTACCCTACAGTGTTGTTTATGGTGGTGACACTACCCTACAGTGTTGTTTATGGTGGTGACACTACCCTACACTGGTGTTTATGGTGACACTACCCTACACTGGTGTTTATGGTGACACTACCCTACACTGGTGTTTATGGTGACACTACCCTACACTGGTGTTTATGGTGACACTACCCTACACTGGTGTTTATGGTGACACTACCCTACACTGGTGTTTATGGTGACACTACCCTACACTGCTGTTTATGGTGACACTACCCTACACTGCTGTTTATGGTGACACTACACTGCTGTTTATGGTGACACTACCCTACAACATACACCATAAATAATATCGTAAAGGGTTATCACAATACACCTTCAGTGACTCAAGTGTGAGTTTTACTTCCATGGGTGTAATATACTGTACAGTACCTATGAGTTATAATATTGTTCGTTGTGACCGGATATTTAACTCAAGCTGTGTTTCGGAAACCAAAGAGCTGAACACTAACATAACACGGCGACATCCCTCTAGTGGAGTGTGAGGTGTTGAAATGATCATTCAATGTGCATTACAGTACCAGGTATTACAACGACTTATGGGCACTGCTAGAATCTAAACATCTGAATCTTCCCTCTTTCCCCTGCCAAGAATGTTCCAGCTCAACCATTACCTTCCGGACACAAATTCTCTCCCTCAGTGCAGCGTCAAGCAACAGCTGGCATAATAAAGCGGGAGTAGTCCTCGGACAGTGGTACAGGCAACTGGAGTATGATGGTGCAGATCGATGCGTTGTGCTGTGTTCCGCAGTAGCGCCCTTCGTCCTCGTCACCCAACATTTCGGCCTCGCTCCACTAACACCCCCCCCACCCCCCTCCTCCCCCTGGATATAAACTGTGTCCTCGCTCTGACAAAAATGAACATCCTTGCTCTATCAACACCGTTACGTCCAGGTCATATCAACAAAATCCTTTCACCCCCAACAACACTCTTCCCTCCTACCTATGTCTACACTGTCAACACCCCGGCCTATGCCCTCCTTCGCTTAAATAACAAAACACCATAGCCGTCAGCAGTGTATATATAATATTGAGCCTATCAACGACACTCCAATCAGGCAACATACACAAACTATCCTCGCCCATCAAACGCCATCCTTGCCCCATCAACACACTATCCTATCCTTGCCCCATCACTTGTACCATCAATGCCCCCATCAATACACTATCCTTGCCCCATCAATACACTATCCTTGCCCCATCAATACACTATCCTTGCCCCATCAATACACTATCCTTGCCCCATCAATACACTATCCTTGCCCCATCAACACACTATCCTTGCCCCATCAACACACTATCCTTGCCCCATCAACACACTATCCTTGCCCCATCAATACACTATCCTTGCCCCATCAATACACTATCCTTGCCCCATCAATACACTATCCTTGCCCCATCAACACACTATCCTTGCCCCATCAACACGCTACACGCTAGAGACAAAGGAAAACGTACGATGTGATTGTAATAATTATCCTCACTTTGGCGTGACACTGAAGTCATTAATAAAGACGGTTACATTTTGCCATACAAGTCCATATGTAAGATGTTATAACACAGAAGGATATCGTACGTTTTGTTATTGTTTCCGTTATTGTGTTCTTCCTGTAGCTGCGATAGCTGTTGTATTGTCGAAGTATTTCTATGAAACTTAGTAGGAAAATTGATTCTCCACGAACTTGGACGAACTTGGTGAAATACGAGACGTGATTATTGTAACTAGTGACTGAGAATGATGGAGGATATATATATGCCCTAGGACACAAGACCTTAGGCACAGTCATGCACCGTCATCCTTGAATCTCTTAAAGTCACTTGACCACCTCGATTCATCTTGACCTAATTTTCTAACACTTCTCAATGTTGGGTCACTCCTGCATTAATTCGCAAAGGCCGACAACACTAGCCAATAGTATAGTCTCTTGTACTTACTAATACTGAAGTAGAAAAATGCGGAGAACAAAACAACACTCAGAATAAGACACTAGAGGCACAGTTAAACGAAATACAAACATACTAGTTGTAATGGTAGTATAACAGAGGTACATTACGAGTATGGTACACGGCTGTAAGGTGAGGGGGTGATGACAGTGTGAGGAAAGAGGTGGGGACAATGAGAGTGGGTAGGGAGGGGGGGTAGAGGGTAACGGTGGTATTGGTGATAATGTTGTGGGTTGTGGTGGTGTAGGTGGTGGTGGTGGTGTAGGGTGTAGTGGTGGTGGTGTATGTGGTGTGGTTGTGGTGGTGTAGGTGTGGTGGCTGTGGTGGGTGGTGGTGGGGTGGTGGTGGTGGTGCAGGGTGGTGGTGGTGTGGGTGTGTGGTGGTGGTGGTGGGGTTATGGGTGGTGGTGGTGGTGGTGGTAGTGCAGGACGAGTGGTGGTGGTGGTGGTGGTGGTGCAGGATGACTGTCTAAGTACAGGTAGGCTGGCAGGCTGCAGGACTGTTTGAAGTGTAGATAAAGGTAGACAGAGAGTAACGTAGGTGGTAGGGTGTTGCGACAGACTGGTGGTAGGGTGTTGCGACAGACTGGTGGTAGGGTGTTGCGACAGACTGGTGGTAGGGTGTTGCGGCAGACTGGTGGTAGGGTGTTGCGACAGACTGGTGGTGGGGTGTTGCGCAGACTGGTGGTAGGGTGTTGCGGCAGACGGGTGATAGGGTGTTGCGGCAGACTGGTGGTAGGGTGTTGCGGCAGACTGGTGGTAGGGTGTTGCGACAGACTGGTGGTAGGGTGTTGCGGCAGACTGGTGGTAGGGTGTTGCGGCAGACTGGTGGTAGAGTGTTGCGACAGACTGACGGTAGAGTGCTGGATACAATGACAATTATAATATGGAGAGGACTGGAAACTAATACAAGGGCTGAAGTCAGGGTGTATTGGAGGGCAGTTAACGATCAACAGTTGAGTCGATTTACAAGAAAAATTGACAAACCTGTGTGTGTGTGGACAAGAGACCGGGGTGGAGCTATGGGCGGGGAGGGTGTGTGCTGGGTGTAGTTCAGGGTGTGGAAATGAAGGGTAAAGAAATGGTACAAGTCAGCGTGCTAGACAGTCTGGCCAAAGAGTGGGTAGAGGGAAGGCAAGGTGTACACGAGGTGTTGGTTATGGTGTACACAAGGTGTTGGCTATGGTGTACACAAGGTGTTGGCTATGGTGTACACAAGGTGTTGGCTATGGTGTACACAAGGTGTTGGCTATGGTGTACACAAGGTGTTGGCTATGGTGTACACATGGTGTAGGCCATGGTGTACACACGGTGTTGGCTATAGTGTACACAAGGTGTTGGCTATGGTGTACACAAGGTGTTGGCTATAGTGTACACAAGGTGTTGGCTATGGTGTACACAAGGTGTTGGCTATGGTGTACACACGGTGTTGGTTATGGTGTACACAAGGTGTTGGCTATGGTGTACACAAGGTGTTGGCTATGGTGTACACAAGGTGTTGGTAAAGGATAAAGGAAAGAACACAAACTGCTGGTCTAATGAAACAGGGTGAAGGAAGGTGAAGGAAGGTGAAGGAAGGTGAAGAACAGGGTGGAGAAAGGTGAAGAACGAGGTGAAGGAAGGTGAAGGAAGGTGAAGAACGTGGTCCAGGAAGGTGAAGAACAGGGTGGAGAAAGGTGAAGAACGAGGTGAAGGAAGGTGAAGGAAGGTGAAGAACGTGGTCCAGGAAGGTGAAGGAAGGTGAAGAACGGGTGAAGGAAGGTGAAGAACAGGGTGGAGAAAGGTGAAGAACGAGGTGAAGGAAGGTGAAGGAAGGTGAAGAACGTGGTCCAGGAAGGTGAAGAACGGGGTGAAGGAAGGTGAAGGAAGGTGAGAACGGGATGAAGGAAGGTTGGAGGCCAAAATGAAGAAAGGTGAAGGAAGGTAAAAAAGGGGTGAAATAAGGTGGAGGCCAGAGTGAAGGAAGGTGAAGGAAGGTGAGAACGGGGTAAAGGAAGGTGAAGGAAGGTAAAGAACGGGGTAAAGGAAGGTGAAGGAAGGTGGAGGGCAGGGTGAAAATCAGGATGAGGGCAGGGCATGATGGCGGAGGTGTCGGCTAGACGCAGTGTTAGCCATGGTGTGAGAGGGCCCCGTTCAGTAGAGAGAAATTAGTTTACCTTGGGCATGTTATCCGTGATCCAGCGTGGTCTTGTCGGTCAGGGAAGACTCTCCCATGACGGACTAGGCATCCATAGTGGCGTCGCCCACTCCGCCGGCACAACCTTTATCGCACTACTCCACCATCATCAACATGACCACACTGTGCGATAAACTCTACGGATAACTCCAACCCAGTTTCACTTCTTGATCACTTTCACCGTTACACCTATAAAGAAGGACTTGGTATGTCCTCTGGAATACAAAATAACACTCAGGTTCTACGATCTGATAATAGTGTAATTACCACATCCTAAGACCATTATTTAGTTTATATTCCTAAAATATCGCAATAGCCTGATCAATGGGGTGAATATATATATATATATTATTACCAATGGTTCACAACGTAGCCGTCCAGCAGCAGTTATTCACAGGTCTAAAGTCAGGCTCACAATGGAAGTGCCGAATGTTTGGCAGTGAGTTGCCAGGAGTGGCAGGGGAGATATCGTACCGCACGATACAAATTTATCGCATGTAAGACCTACTAAACGATCTTTCCAGAACGACGGTTGGTAATCTGGAAATTTTGTCATCTATATTATGCATTTCCATATTCATATCCATATATATAATATTTAAATAATGCTACATCTTTTTACGCTGAATATAACAAAATGGGAAGCTTTCACCTAACATTAAAGCTCTTAAGCAAAAGACATATGTTTAATGAAGAACTGAAGTATCATACTTTGGCAACCTGCAAGGGCAGAGCACTGCCATACGCACGAACACACCCTCTTGCGCAGCGCCACCACGCACACCCAGTCTCCACCCTTGGGGTCCATTGCACAATAATTCTACCTAATCTCGAATTTCTTATGAACAAATAAGAATAAAGAGAAGAGGCTGTGTATGTTACTTAACGGTGGTTCAATGAGTTGTCTTAGAAACCTAATAAATGTAAAATGTCAGGTTGCACTAATAGGCAGCATATTGCTGTTTATTTCTTATACACGTAAGGTCACCTCAGTCTGTCTGCTAAGCACATGATGTATATATATTTTGTCACCAAAAGCTTCTCTTAATGTAAATATTTAATCACACACATGTACAGTACCTGTCCAAGATAACTCCCACTGCGCAAACATCAATACTATACTGTGGTCAGGTAGTTGTGCACTGTTAACGATCTTGGTAGGATTAGTGGCAAAAAATTAGAACAAAATAAAGTCATAGTTTGGTACACAAACGGACGAGTGCCAATGCTGACGTTGCTGGAGAGTGTAAAGTAGTGCCTGGCGCTAGCTGAGAGGAGTCTTGGGTAGAGTCCCCCACCTGTACACCACCAATTCTGCCCCGCTTAAATTTCAGAAGTGTTAATTATCCCGCAACGATATACTTTTGTACTTAGGTTAGGTTAGGATAGATCCTAACCTAACCTAACCATTTCTTAATATGTAAAGAAACTGAAATCCCTCATCAAGTCAAACCTGAACTATCTATCATTACTATATGACCTTAGTGTCTGCATTACAAAATATTATATTAATTAAACCACTATTTCGATTATTTCTGTACCTTGACAAGGAGTCAAGGTACAGAGGTTAGGTTAATCACGGTCTCTCCTGTATTTTACAGCTATCCACTTGGGCCAACTTGCGTCTGTCTTAGTTGTTGCCCAGCGGTATCACCTGTGGCTCACCTCTCAATGACACAATCACCCGGTGCCCTTATTCATATTCATAAAATTTAATAAAATTTCTAGTGGCTGCTAACCACTTTGGCAAAGCTTAAAGGAATAATTTGTCATACATTTTACAAGCTGATATATGTCACAGAAAAAACTGATTATTTTGGAAACGCATTTAACATGAAGAAACATATTTAGGAATTAGATTACAGCATATTTTTCTAATGCTTTTTAAGCGTCGCATGAGTCACTTAAGGTAACAAGAAGAAAGAAGCTGTTGCGATCAGAGTAACGTCGTAAGCAATGTACAGTATATCCTTCACTGTAACATACGATGAAGGTGATAACAAAAATTATCCAATAAAATTTCCTAAAACCATTGTAAAGAAATACATCAAACTAATCCATTTAAGTGTTTAGCAATACGTCCTTAAGATGGGTTAACTAAGTAAAGAAAACCATTTCTAACATATGGGTATGACCACTGAGCGACACACCGGGTACAGATGAGCAATTCACCTCCATATTGACACATTACCATTTCGTGTAATAATATGTACGACACAGTTATACTATTCCACACTAAACTGCATAAAAGTTGGGAAGATGAAGAGGAAAAAGAAAGAGAGATGATAAAAACATAAGAAAAAAGATAAACACTAAAATCCTCAAATATCTAATGATTTGTAAGTCATAAAAAACATCCCAGCAAACCAAGAAGGATAAATTACCACGATAGGAGAGCCATTTAAATATCCATCAGCTGGAAAAATAATTCAATCGACAACACCTAAATTCTGTTGTCCACCAAGATTGTCCAAGAACAATCGAAGAATAAAACTGAATGAAACAAAAGAGGCTTATACAGACGAAAATACACCATTATCTCCAAACTAATATAGTAAAAAAGACTAATAAAAGGTATGGATGCAAGAGAAGAATGATAACTCATCTATTTCAGTAATGTCTTGCAACACTGAGTAGAACTAAGACTGATGTGTTTACACCATACCGAAATAATGCCTTACACAACCTGAATCAACCCACTGACATCATCCCGCACTTGTTGACATCTAAGCCACCTTAACTCCTACGCCTAGCTCGCTTTTCTCAACAATCTGACACATATGGATTCAATTTATTTGTTTACATGGTATCGAAAACTTGACCTGAGATTAATGGATGTCGGCAGTTAACATGTTTCACTTCAAGTAACTTTAGGTCAGAAAAATAAGGAACTATTGAGCGATGTCAGTAAGGTAAAGTGCTCAAACAGTACTGTTGGGATGCATTTGGTCGGTAGAAAAACACATCTGGGACATTATGAAAACACATTGATAATGATGAATTACGTGTAAGCCTTAAAAACGTAAATAATCATTAACTAAAAATAACTATTTCATACCTATTAGGAAAATAATGTACAGAAGGTTTAAGTAATCTATTGATCATTAAGTAGAAATCCTCCTTAGTAAAGACTTCCGTAATTAACATTCTATATACCACAAATGAGCCCTTAATAGGAGCCTTAGAGTGGACCCAGTTTAGAACAATAAGCTTTATAAGTCATCCTGCAAAGTTTTATTCAACATAATTTTAAGTAGAATAAATTTTAGAATAGAGAGTTCATTGACGATCAAAATGGACTAAGAAAGGGAAAAAGAAAGTAGTGAAAACAAATGGAAAGGTAATAAGACTGGCCAAAACTTGAAGAGAAATATTTGAAATGTACAGACAAATAAAAATAAGATAACTTGGTCACATAATCAGGGATAAGGAAATAAAAATAAGATAACTTGGTCACATAATCAGGGATAAGGAAATAAAAATAAGATAACTTGGTCACATAATCAGGGATAAGGAAATAAAAATAAGATAACTTGGTCACATAATCAGGGATAAGGAAATAAAAATAAGATAACTTGGTCACATAATCAGGGATAAGGAAATAAAAATAAGATAACTTGGTCACATAATCAGGGATAAGGAAATAAAAATAAGATAACTTGGTCACATAATCAGGGATAAGGAAATAATAACAGATATATTAATGGTCAAAGTTGACGGTAGGAGGACCAGGAGAAGGAAGAGACTGGGATGGGTGAATGAGAATTAAAAACTCGGTCCCCAGAGAGATACAAAACCTTAGAGGATTGGTCAAAGACAGCCCGAGAACGTTTTGAATGGAGGACTGTGGTCACCAACCCTCAGATATGAAGACTGTACTCTGATTGATTGATTGATTTACCACACAGACCCAAATCCCAATTCTTTAGGCAATACCGATTCATGCAGTTGATGCTCCTTTGCCTTGTACTGCAAAAAATATACCTATACAATAGTTTGGTGTTTAAAGTATATTGAATATATAGGAAAACACGTCGCCAATGCAAGGGATATTATGGTCAAATTTAGTTATATATAAATGAAGCTGATTTGTTTTCCAATGTATATATGTGATGAATAAAAAAAAATCCCCTTTCAAATGTGTATATTACAAAATTTGACATTTCTAAAAAGATGGTCAAGTGAAAAGTAAATATCACATAGATATATATAGTCACCCATGTATGTAAGAGAAGACATCTTCCACGCACGCACACCGGGGAAACAATTAAACTACTACTACAAAAACAGGAACAGAATTATGCATAGTCTGCTGCACTTATAGCTAGTACACTGGTTGGCGCATTTTCTTAGATGTGGCAACGGTGTGTTTGTTTACACGTGGTATATCCAGCTGATAGACTTGCTACAATCTCTTAATTAGTGGTTAGACTAATGTGTTAAGTATATAGCCCTTCACCTTATCTGTTGCTGTTGATAGTATGGCGGTGGGGAAGCCCTCACAACTTGAAGAACCCCACCCCACCCCACCTCACCCCACCCCACCCCACCCCACCCTACCCCACCCCACCTCACCTCACACCACCCCACCCACCTCACCCCACCCCACCCACCCCCACCACCCACCCCTCACCCACCCCACCCACCCACCCCACCCCACCCCTCACCTACCCACCCACCCCACCTCACCCCACCCCACCCCACCCCACCCCTTGACAGAAAAGTGTACCAAAGGATAGTGTGGAGGGAAAGTTAGCACAGTCATGAAATTGTGTACTGATTGAGGTGTCTAACCCCTTATATTAGTTTACCAAGAGAAGTCACATAAGGTGCATGAGGGGAAACAACCAGATAAACAGAATGTTGTTCCTTGAGAAGATACTACGAACACATAAGTATAACAGGAAAAACTACAACCTTCACAGAATGATGAAATAGATAACGTTAACTCACTAGCAACCAAGCGTGAGTGGAGAATGTATTATATGCATATTATATGTGTACTAAATTACCAGGAAATGCTGCCACGTACATAGAATCTTGTACTAGGGCACATAAAGTGAGTACATCCAAGACTGGATGATCTAGGGAAAGTTAACACAAATCGAGGAGGGTACAACAGGCACTACAGACTGTACCAATAAAAGTTAACAAAGCTAAAATTTGGTTAACAAAATGGTACAGCATGGTAACATAACATCCATTAAATCGTGTGTCATAGGAAGTGGACATGACCACAGAACATTATACCAGGAGGTGTCAAGGTAAGTTTACACATTCATAACATGGTTTAGTATGGAAAGTTACTACTGTCATAGCATGGTTTAGTACATTACTACTGTCATACAATGGTTTAGTACATTACTACTGTTATACAATGGTTTAGTATGGGAAGTTACTACTGTCATAGCATGGTTTAGTACTTTACTACTGCCATACAATGGTTTAATACTTTACTACTGTCATACAATGGTTTAGTATGGGAAGTTACTACTGTCATAGCATTGTTTAGTACTTTACTACTGTTATACAATGGTTTAGTATAGGAAGTTACTACTGTCATAGAATGGTTTAGTATGGGATGTTACTACTGTCCTAGAATGGTTTAGTATGGGAAGTTACTACTGCCATAGAATGGTTTAGTATGGGAAGTTACTACTGTCATAGAATGGTTTAGTATGGGAAGTTACTACTGCCATAGAATGGTTTAGTATGGGAAGTTACTACTGTCATAGAATGGTTTAGTATGGGAAGTTACTAATGTCATTGAATGGTTTAGTATGGGAAGTTACTACTGTCCTAGAATGGTTTAGCATGGGAAGTTACTACTGTCATAGAATGGTTTAGTATGGGAAGTTACGACTGTCATAGAATGGTTTAGTATGGGAAGTTACTACTGTCATAGAATGGTTTAGTATGGGAAGTTACTACTGTCATAGAATGGTTTAGTATGAAAAGTTACTACTGTCATAGAATGGTTTCGTATGGGAAGTTACTACTGTCATACTTTGGTTTAGTATGGGAGGTTACTACTGTCATAACCTAGTTTAGTATGGGAAGTTGCTACTGTCATACAATGGTTTAGTATGGGAAGTTACTACTGTCATACTTTGGTTTAGTATGGGAAGTTACTACTGTCATAACCTAGTTTAGTATGGGAAGTTACTACTGTCATACTTTGGTTTAGTATGGGAAGTTACTACTGTCATAATGAAAAGTTTAGTCATGAAAGTTACTACTGTCATAGAATGGTTTAGTATGGGAAGTTGCTACTGTCATACAATGGTTTAGTATGGGAAGTTACTACTGTCATACTTTGGTTTAGTATGGGAAGTTACTACTGTCATAACCTAGTTTAGTATGGGAAGTTACTACTGTCATAGAATGGTTTAGTATGGGAAGTTACTACTGTCATACTTTGGTTTAGTATGGGAAGTTACTACTGTCATACCTTGGTTTAGTATGGGAAGTTACTACTGTCATACTTTGGTTTAGTATGGGAAGTTACTACTGTCATAACCTAGTTTAGTATGGGAAGTTACTACTGTCATAACCTAGTTTAGTATGGGAAGTTACTACTGTCATAGAATGGTTTAGTATGGGAAGTTACTACTGTCATACTTTGGTTTAGTATGGGAAGTTACTACTGTCATAACCTAGTTTAGTATGGGAAGTTACTACTGTCATACTTTGGTTTAGTATGGGAAGTTACTACTGTCATACTTTGGTTTAGTATGGGAAGTTACTACTGTCATAACCTAGTTTAGTATGGGAAGTTACTACTGTCATAGAATGGTTTAGTATGGGAAGTTACTACTGTCATAACCTAGTTTAGTATGGGAAGTTACTACTGTCATACAATGGTTTAGTATGGGAAGTTACTACTGTCATAGGATGGTTTAGTATGGTAAGTTACTACTGTCATAGAATGGTTTAGTATGGGAAGTTACTACTGTCAGAGAATGGTTTAGTATGGGAGGTTACTACTGTCATAGAATGGTTTAGTATGGGAAGTTACTACTGACATAGAATGGTTTAGTATGGGAAGTTACTACTGTCATAGAATGGTTTAGTATGGGAAGTTACTACTTTCATAGCGTGGTTTAGTATGGGAAATTACTACTGTCATAGACTGGTTTAGTATGGGAAGTTACTACTGTCATAGCATGGTTTAGTACTTTACTACTGCCATACAATGGTTTAATACTTTACTACTGTCATAGAATGGTTTAGTATGGGAAGTTACTACTGTCATAGCATGGTTTAGTACTTTACTACTGCCATACAATGGTTTAATACTTTACTACTATCATACAATGGTTTAGTATGGGAAGTTACTACTGTCATAGCATGGTTTGGTACTTTACTACTGCCATACAATGGTTTAATACTTTACTACTGTCATACAATGGTTTAGTATGGGAAGTTACTACTGTCATAGCATGGTTTAGTACTTTACTACTGCCATACAATGGTTTAATACTTTACTACTGTCATACAATGGTTTAGTATGGGAAGTTACTACTGTCATAGCATGGTTTAGTACTTTAGTACTGCCATACACTGGTTTAATATTTTACTACTGTCATACAGTGGTTTAGTATGGGAAGTTACTACTTTCATAGCATGGTTTAGTACTTTACTACTGCATACAATGGTTTAATACTTTATCATCATAGACTGGTTTAGTATGGGAAGTTACTACTGTCATAGCATGGTTTGGTACTTTATCGCCATAATGGTCACATACTTTACTACTGTCATACAATGGTTTAGTATGGGAAGTTACTACTGTCATAGCATGGTTTAGTATGGAGTTACTATCATAGCATGGTTAGTACTTACTACTGCCATACAATGGTTTAATACTACTACTGTCATAGAATGGTTTAGTATGGGAAGTTACTACTGTCATATCATGGTTTTAGTACTTTAGTACTGCCATACAATGGTTTAATATTTTACTACTGTCATACAGTGGTTTAGTATGGGAAGTTACCAGTGGCCAAAAAATTTTCTCTGAGGAGGTTGGTACATCAAGACTGCTGCACTATGGAAAGGAGATATAGGAACATAATGGTGCACCAAATGGAGCTGTAAGAGGTGGACCAGTACAAGTTACCCTATTACCTGGCCCCCGAAGGAGTCAGCCGTATTAGAACCAAACCTGACCAAACGTCCTGGATGATCTATGTTTGGTATGTATAAAACACAGAAGTTTTTGGGGAGGTCTAGGTCGTTTAAAGCTCAAAATCCACTTATTTGCACTAACTCTGGAGCGATGTACCGTATACGGATAAGACTTATTACATTAGATTCATCCACAAGAGGTGCGTTAAACTGTCACTGCCGGTCTTCTTAGACGTTTCCTTTCTCCAGAAGATGACGTAAACAAATGACAATTCTTCAACAACACACTCTTGTATGTATCATGTATCAAATAGGCTTCTATAATTAATTGTGGGGATCCCTTGAGTGCCAAATTAAACAGTTGAGCTTCAGAGGTCAAAGGTCAAGGTCGCAATAACCAAAACACTTGCAAGCTTTTATATCACCACATTTCAAAACCTCTTGAAGAAACTTTCAGAAGTTGGTTTGGTGACTTATTATGTATTATATATATATATATATATATATATATATATATATATATATATATATATATATATATATATATATGTGTGTGTGTGTGTGTGTGTGTTATATGTGTGTGTGTGTGTGTGTGTGTGTGTGTGTGTGTGTGTGTGTGTGCGTGTTTGCTTGCTTTTTTGTGTGCGATTTGCGGCTTTAATTTTGAAGGAGAGAAGAGATATGGCATAAAGATGTGCAGGCACCCTAGATGTGTCCCGTAAGTGGGGTTTCGGATGGGGTCAACCCCGTCTAAAACTGATAGTGTAGTTGATGTAGTGTAGATTTTTTTTTACGAGGAATAGCCCACCCGGGCACAGGTCATCGACCCACAACGGTGCCTGGGGAGGGGGGGGGGGCGAAAAAGTAAGAGTAAAAATAAATTAAAAATCGAAAAGAAAAATACCATGTTAATCTACACCACGAAGATGCCGGAAAACCAGCTTTTTAAAGTGAGGCAGATTGTAAGAGTATGGAAACACAGAAGAAGGCAGAGCATTCCACAGTTTGGGTGTGTGAGGAAAGAAGGATGTACTGTAACGGGTTATTCTATTGTGACCGAAATCCACATAGAAACGGTGGGCACCGCGGGCAAGACGAGTGTTAGGAGCCCACAGCCTTGCCGGCGGTACACAGGATGCCAAAGCCACCGAACATTGCCCGTTAAAGTACCTGCAAAAGAGAGAGAGTGTGAAGCAACATTCCGGAGAAGAGAAAGGGAAGAAATATTATCAACTAAAGGAGGAGAGTTAATAAGATGAAATGCCTTTGATTCCACCCTATCTAACAGTTGGACAAAAGAAGAGCCAACCCACGTGTGTGTGTGTGTGTGTGAAGAGTAGGTAAGGAAGCGAATTGAATCGGGCAATATAGTGAACTGAGCATTAGAGTGGACTGGGCAATATAGTGGACTGAGCATTAGAGTGGACTGGGCAATAGTGGGCTGAGCATTAAAGTGGACTGGGCAATAAAGTGGGCTGAGCATTAAAGTGGACTGGGCAATAGAGTGGGCTGAGCATTAAAGTGGACTGGGCAATAGAGTGGACTGAACATTAAAGTGGACTGGGCAATAGAGTGGGCTGAGCATTAAAGTGGACTGGGCAATAAAGTGGGCTGAGCATTAAAGTGGACTGGGCAATAGAGTGGGCTGAGCATTAAAGTGGACTGGGCAATAGAGTGGGCTGAGCATTAAAGTGGACTGGGCAATAGAGTGGACTGAGCATTAAAGTGGACTGGGCAATAGAGTGGGCTGAACATTAAAGTGGACTGGGCAATAGAGTGGGCTGAGCATTAAAGTGGGCTGGACAATAGAGTGGGTGGGAGACTGGACTGGACTGGACTGGACTGGACTGGACTGGACTGGCTTCAGGGTCGATCGAAAAGAGAGTAAACCAGACTTTATGCTGAACCACGCAGGATAAACCGAGTGACTGGCCAGTCTTTTATATAATCTTGCGCCATGTTGTTTGTTGATAATGTGTTGTTGATGAGCGTGGTAGCCAGAAGGGGCGTATGACCCGGGTGTGGCCCTCCTGTGGCTCGTAGTGGTGCTGGAGTCATAGGAGGGTGGGCGGGACCGTGGCGCAGGCAGGAGGACCACCGTCTCTGCAGCTGCTCTGATCAATAGTCCCTTGTTCCGATCCTCGAAAATTTGACTTAGGTCTCCCGAGTGTGAAACGGGAAGTGCAGGGAGATGCTTATACTGGGAGATGTGATTAAAAGAGTGAGTTACCATTGAGCGAGGTAATGGCCAGGAGATAAGTTAATTTATGGATAGAGGAGTGATAGTAAAGAGGGTGTGGAGAGCGGGGTGGCCCTCGCCCACAACACCGAGCGGGGATGGGTGCCCCGGGCCCCACCCCGGCACCACTTATTCTATGCCGAATCTTAGCGCTCACATGAGGGGCTCGTCTTCCACCACACACAGTATGTCAACATACTGTCTTATATTCTCACTACACCAGTTGGTGTGTCCCAAATACACCAGGTTTCATTAATTTTTGACACCAGACGCGTCTTCATTATACCAACTATTGTCTTTATTACAAAATTCTGTGTCCCCTTTATGTATTATACCGGTTTATGCGTCCTGATTACGTAACACTGTGTCCCCTTTATGTATTATACCGGTCTATGTGTCATGATTACGTCACACTGGGTCCTTAATGCAGAAGCCCGTGTCTTTGGATTATACGAGCCTATTTGTCTCTGTGTCCTGAAAGTACCAGTCTGTGTTACATATTACACCCACCTGTGTCTCTGTGTTACATATTACACCCACCTGTGTCTCTGTGTTACATATTACACCCACCTGTGTCTCTGTGTTACATATTACACCCACCTGTGTCTCTGTGTTACATATTACACCCACCTGTATCTCTGTGTTACATAATACACCCACCTGTGTCTCTGTGTTACATATTACACCCACCTGTATCTCTGTGTTACACAATACACCCACCTGTGTCTCTGTGTTACATATTACACCCACCTGTATCTCTGTGTTACATAATACACCCACCTGTGTCTCTGTGTTACATATTACACCCACCTGTATCTCTGTGTTACATAATACACCCACCTGTGCCTCTGTGTTATATAATTCACCCACCTGTGTGTCTGTGTTACATAATACACCCACCTGTGTCTCTGTGTTACATATTGCACCCACCTGTGTCTCTGTGTTACATAATACACCCACCTGTGTGTCTGTGTTGGGGGTTAACACACCCACTCCAGTTCTGTGTTACATATTACACCCACCTGTATCTCTGTGTTATATAATACACCCACCTGTGCCTCCTGTGTTATATATCCACCCACCTGTGTGTCTGTGTTACATAACACACCCACCTGTGTCTCTGTGTTATATATTGCACCCACCTGTGTCTCTGTGTTATATAACACACCTGCACTCCAGTGTGTTCCTTGTGTTATATATTACACCCACCTGTATCTCTCTCAGGTTATATAACACCCACCTGTGTGTCTGTGTTACATATTACACCCACCTGTGTCTCTGTGTTACATAATACACCCACCTGTGTCTCTGTGTTACATAATACACCAACCTGTGTGTCTGTGTTACATAATACACCCACCTGTGTGTCTGTGTTACATAATACACCCACCTGTGTCTCTGTGTTACATAATACACCCATCTGTGTCTCTGTGTTACATAATACACCCACCTGTATCTCTGTGTTACATAATACACCAACCTGTGTGTTTGTGTTACATAATACACTCACCTGTGTCTCTGTGTTACATATTACACCCACCTGTGTCTCTGTGTTACATAATACACCCACCTGTGTGTCTGTGTTACATAATACACCCACCTGGTGTGTCTGTGCTTACACACACCCACCTGTGTCTCTGCAGGCCATATATTACACCCACCTGTGTCTCTCTGTGTTATATAACACACCCACCTGTGTGTCTGTACATATAATACACCCACCTGTGTCTCTGTGTTACATATTACACCCACCTGTGTCTCTGTGTTACATAATTCACCCACCTGTGTGTCTGTGTTACATAATACACCCACCTGTGTCTCTGTGTTACATAATACACCCACCTGTGTCTCTGTGTTACATATTACACCCATATGTGTCTCTGTGTTACATAATACACCCACCTGTGTCTCTGTGTTACATATTACACCCACCTGTGTCTCTGTGTTACATAATACACCCACCTGTGTCTCTGTGTTACATAATACACCCACCTGTGTCTCTGTTACATAACACAACACCTGTGTGTCTGTGTTATATAATACACCCACTCTGCATGTCTCTGTGTTATAATACACCCACCTGTATCTCTGTATGTTGGTATAATATAATTAAATCTGTGCCCTGTGTTACATAATTCACTCCACCTGTATGTTCACAGGCATAATACACCCACTGTAACCTCTGTAAGCTATATATTACACCTAATTTGTGTCTCTGTGTTATATAATACACCCACCTGTGTGTCTGTGCCATATATTACACTCCACCTGTATCTCTGTGTTGGTGCTAACAAACTCCACCTGTAGTTCTGTAATATATATAATTCACCCACCTGTGTGTGTCTGTTTTGTTATAATTCACCACCTGTGTGTGTCTGTGTTGGCATATTATAATTCCACTCTGTATCTCTCTGTGTTACATAACACACCAACCTGTGTCTCTGTGTTACATATTACACCCACTGTGTCTGTGTTACATATTACACCCACCTGCATCTCTCTGTGCTACATATTACACCCACCTGTATCTCTGTGTTATATAATTCACCCACCTGTGTCTCTTCTGTGTTATATATATTACACCCCACCTGTGTGCCTGTGCAGGCATGCCCCACCTGTATCTCTGTATATATAATACACACCCACCTGTGTCTCTGTGATATATAATTCACCCACCTGTGTCTCTGTGTTACATAATACACCCACCTGTGTGTCTGTGTTACATATTACACCCACCTGTATCTCTGTGTTACATAATTCACCCACCTGTGTCTCTGTGTTACATAATTCACCCACCTGTGTGTCTGTGTTACATATTACACCCACGTGTATCTCTGTGTTACATAATACACCCACCTGTGTCTCTGTGTTACATAATTCACCCACCTGTGTCTCTGTGTTACATATTACACCCACCTGTATCTCTGTGTTACATAATACACCCACCTGTGTCTCTCTCTCAGGCAAGTTACATATTACACCCACCTGTGTGTCTGTGTTACATATTACACCCACCTGTATCTCTGTGTTACATAATACACCCACCTGTGTCTCTGTGTTACATAATACACCCACCTGTGTCTCTGTGTTACATATTACACCCACCTGTGTGTCTGTGTTACATATTACACCCACCTGTGTGTCTGTGTTACATAATACACCCACCTGTGTCTCTGTGTTACAAAATTCACCCACCTGTGTCTCTGTGTTACATATTACACCCACCTGTATCTCTGTGTTACATAATTCACCCACCTGTGTCTCTGTGTTACATATTACACCCACCTGTGTCTGTGTGTTACATAACACACCCACCTGTATCTCTGTGTTACATAATACACCAACCTGTGTCTCTGTGTTACATAATTCACCCACCTGTATGTCTGTGTTACATAATACACCCACCTGTGTCTCTGTGTTACATATTACACCCACCTGTGTCTCTGTGTTACATAATACACCCACCTGTGTGTCTGTGTTACATATTACACCCACCTGTATCTCTGTGTTACATAATACACCCACCTGTGTCTCTGTGTTACATAATTCACCCACCTGTGTGTCTGTGCTATATAATACACCCACCTGTGTCTCTGCAGTGTTGTTAATAATTCACTCCACTCTGTGTTCTGTGTTGGTATATTACACCCACCTGCAAGTCTCTGTAAGGCATATTACACCCACCTGTGTCTCTCTCTGTGTTATATTACACCCACGTGTGTCTCTCTGTACATATAACACACCCACCTGTGTCTCAGGTTACATAATACACCACCTGTGTCCTGTGTTACATAACAGACACCCACCTGTGTCTCTGTGTTATATAATACACCCATCTGTGTCTCTGTACATATAACACCCACCTGTGTCTCTCTGTGTTACATAATACACCCACCTGTGTCTCTGTGTTACATATTACACCCATATGTGTCTCTGTGTTACATAATACACCCACCTGTGTCTCTGTGTTACATATTACACCCACCTGTGTCTCTGTGTTACATAATACACCCACCTGTGTCTCTGTGTTACATAATACACCCACCTGTGTCTCTGTGTTTCATAATACACCCACCTGTGTGTCTCTTAAAGGTTACATATTACACCCATATGCGTGTCTCTGTGTTACATAATTCACCCACCTGTGTGTCTGTGTTACATAATACACCCACCTGTGTCTCTGTGTTACATAATACACCCACCTGTGTCTCTGTGTTACATATTACACCCATATGTGTCTCTGTGTTACATAATACACCCACCTGTGTCTCTGTGTTACATATTACACCCACCTGTGTCTCTGTGTTACATAATACACCCACCTGTGTCTCTGTGTTACATAATACACCCACCTGTGTCTCTGTGTTACATAATACACCCACCTGTGTGTAGGGGGTTCAGAGTGGTTACCTGAGGATTTTTCACCATACTTCGATAGTTACAAATTACATTAACTCTTCCTTTATTGAATACTCCTAATTACTCTATCCGCCTTTGTGGAAATGGCGGATTAACAACTTAAAATTTTCGTGGACTGTGTTTTAAAGCTGCTAATGAGAAGGATGACTGCATGTTTAAATCTTTAAAGCTAGAGGATAATGTAGGAGAAAGTAATACAATACGAAAACGAGGTATCATCCATGTTATATCTCGCTTATTTCCACACCATAGCGATGGAATAGGCTTCGCAACTGAGTTTGAAACCACTGTCCCAACTCGTGAAAGCTCTCTATAATGCAAATGCATCAGATGTACCTCCCTGAACAAGACCACAATATAACCAGAGAGAGAGAGAGAGTGCAAAGACTTCTGAACAAATAGTCATTAAACCCAGTTCATCACCCCGCTGTCATGTGTTAGTTAAAAGACTGTGTGTCATCGCTACACCAGTCTGGTTCATCGCTACACCAGTCTGTATGGAGCTTTTAAACAATAACTGCATGAAACCTACACTAACAAGAGCATCAGTGACGTCATTCACCAAAACAGTTTGAATGGCGTCACAACAACAGTATAAATGACGTCAGCTCGTGTGCTTAATGTCGTCACTAGACCAGTGTGAATGATGCCACTATTCCAGTATGACTGTTATCACTAAACTAGTATGACTGTTATCACTACACTAGTATGACTGTTATGACTACACTAGTATGACTGTTATCACTATACTAGTATGACTGTTATTACTACACAAGTACGACTTATTACTACACTAGTATGACTGTTATCACTATACTAGTATGACTGTTATGACTACACTAGTATGACTGTTATCACTACACTAGTACGACTGTTATCACTACACTAGTACGACTGTTATCACTACACTAGTATGACTAGTGAACTATACTAGTCTGATAGCACTATACTAGTATGATAGCACTACACTGGTATGATAGCACCATACTAGTATGATTGCACTATACTATTATGATAGCACTATACTAATCTGATAGCACTACACTAGTCTAATAGCACTATACAAGTATGATAGCACTACACTAGTTGGTACACTATACTAGTATGATAGCATTACACTAGTATGCTAGTACTATACTAGTATGATAGCACTGCACTAGTCTGATAGCACGATACCAGTATGATAGCATTATACTAGTACGATAGCAAAGCACTAGTCTGATAGCACTATATTAGAATGGTAGCACTATACTAGTCTGATAGCACTATACTAGTATGGTAGCATTACACTAGTATGATAGCACTGCACTAGTCTGATAGCACGATACCAGTATGATAGCATTATACTAGTATGATAACATTATATTAATATGATAACACTATACTAGTATGATAGCACTATACTAGTATGATAGCATTACACTAGTATGATAGTACTATACTAGTATGATAACATTATATTAATATGATAACACTATACTAGTATGATAGCACTATACTAGTATGATAGCACTATACTTGTATGAAAGCGTTACACTTGTCTGATAGCACTATACTAGTATGATAGCACTATACTAGTCTGGTAGCACTATACTAGTTTGATAGCACTATACTAGTATGATAGCACTATACTAGTAAGATAGCACTATACTAGTCTGATAGCACTATACTAGTATGATAGCACTATACTAGTCTGATAGCACGATACTAATATGATAGCACTATACTAGTCTGATAGCACTATACTAGTATGATAGCACTATACTAGTCTGATAGCACTATACCAGTATGATAACACTATACTCGTATTATAGCACTTACTAGTATGATAGCAATACCCTTGTCTGATAGCATTATACTAGTTTGATAGCACTTTACAAGTATGATAGCACTTTACTAGTATGATAACAATACACTTGTCTGATAGCATTATACTAGTATGATAGCACTATACTAGTATGATAGCACTTTACTAGTATGATAGCAATACACTTGTCTGATAGCACTATACTTGTATGATAGCACTATACCAGTATGATAGCACTATACTAGTATGATAGCACTTTACTAGTATGATAGCAATACACTTGTCTGATAGCATTATACCAGTATGATAGCACTATACTAGTATGATAACACAATTCTAGTTTGATACTACTATACTAGTATGCTACCACTATACTATTATGGTAGCATACACATTTATACACACTGGTATGTCATATCAGCAATCTTCCGTGCTGCTGCAGTGTCCACATTTATCAGCTTTAAAAGGCATCTAACCGGTAACCTTTTCTGTCTATAGCTACAACTAAATGGAAATTAAGTAATATATGACAAATTTTACAGTAAAATTTATGACGACATTTATCTAATGTAAGGGAGGTTAGGTTAGGTAAAATTTCCTATGAAACCAGCTTAAGGATGACTAAATTCTGTCTAACATAGATTCTGAGTCACTAAACCACCACTAACACAATCTGTGAGACATTAAACCACTACTAACATAATCTATGAGCCACTAAACCATTACTAACATAATCAATGAGTCACTCAACCACTACTAAGATAATCTGAGTCACTAAACCACTAACACAATCTATGTGTCACTAAACCACTACCCTAACATAATCTGTGAGTCACTAAATCATCCCTAACGCAATATGTGAGCCATTAAACCACTACTAACAAAACTCTTACTAATACAGTTTCTTCGCCATTAACAGAACGTCCAGATAATCAACTATGACGTCCTTAGAGTCAAAAAATCTTTCCAGCACAATCTTCAAAGCCATTAAACTAACTGTATTACTTATTAAGCACTCAATCACATAGTGCTTAGGTCAACAAATCCCCATTAATCGAGATAGAACACAACTTCGGAGTGTCTAAACATTTACTAATACAAAACAATATGTTAACTACGACAGGGTTCTAAGTGACTGAGGAAAGGAGGCAAGGAAGAGAGGAAGAAGGGAAGTAAAGAGAGGAAAGCAAGGAGGAAGGGAGGGAGGGGATACAAGGAGAAAGTAAAGAAAGGAGACTGCTAACAGTGTAAAGATAATTAATGATTAGTCGATAACAAACCTTTAATACCGCATCCCATATTCGTTCAGCCATCATGAAACATATGACAGTATCCCCTCAGCTATTGATTTTGATTTATTCACCAGAGTCCTACACTACTGCGACGTGAGCTATAGATTTATTCACCAGAGTCCTACACTACTGTGACGTGAGCTATTGATTTATTCACCAGAGTCCTACACTACTGTGACGTGAGCTATTGATTTATTCACCAGAGTCCTACACTACTGTGACGTGAGCTATTGATTTATTCACCAGAGTCCTACACCTTCACTGTGACGTGAGCGATATTGATTTATCTTAATTAGAGTCCTACACTACTGCGACATGAGCTATTGATTTATTCACCAGAGTCCTACACTACTGTGACGTGAGCTATTGATTTATTCACCAGAGTCCTACACTACTGTGACGTGAGCTATTGATTTATTCACCAGAGTCCTACACTACTGTGACGTGAGCTATTGATTCACCAACTAAAGGTCTGTCATGCTGTGACGACATTTATTGATTCACTGACCAGAAGCCTGTGCCAGTGTGACGACAGCTATTGATTAACTAGAAGGAGTTCCCTTAACAAAGTTGCATCACTCACGGAACTTGATGACGGTCCTTCTACGAGTAAACACAGTTATGGATGTTTTTGTTATGATCTCAGTGATAGATATAAGAATGTCGTCAAACTCACCAACCAAACCCCAGCGAATAAGTGCTTGTAAATAATGACATGACGCTGGTCCGAGCTTTACGAAAAAGAATTAAAAAAAAAAAAAAAAACATTCATAAATTCCGTAACATCAAACCCCTAGAGTTATGACGTCAGGTATTGAAGGTTTACAGTATCATGTCAGGAACTTACTGTACTTCCGCTGGGCCTTTTCGTATACAAATAGACATCACCGTATGAGATGGTATAATGGCTACATTCTACTGTAATAATTGTAGACAACTTATACACGTAAATAAATAGGAATTATCCAGAAATATGATTATGTTTACAAGATAAGAGGAACTCGTATACTCAACCGAGGCTCGAACACTCAATGCCATTTACCTGTAATGCAAATATCAGAATATAGCCCAGATTTCAGTGTAATAAATGGTCCAAATAACTACATTGACAACTGATTTAATATTCTAAACTATATGCGGAAGCTGGCTAGTGGTGGAGGTGGTTGGAGTGGTGATAGTGTTGGAGTGGTGATAGTGTTGGAGTGGTGATAGTGTTGGGGATGGTTGGTGTGGTGATAGTGTTGGAGTGGTGATAGTGTTAGAGTGGTGATAGTGTTGGAGTGGTGATAGTGTTGTGGTGATAGTGGTGGTGGTGATTGGTGTGGTGATGTTGGAGTGGTGATAGTGTTAGAGTGGTGATAGTGTTGGGTGGTGATAGTGTTGGTGTGGTGATAGTGGTGGTGGTGATTGGTGTGGTGATAGTGTTGGAGTGGTGATAGTGTTGGGTGATAGTGTTGGAGTGGTGATAGTGTTGGGTGGTGATAGTGGTGGTGGTGGTTGTGTGGTGATAGTGTTGGGTGGTGATAGTGTTGGATTGGTGATAGTGTTGAGTGGTGATAGTGTTGGTGTGGTGATAGTGGTGGTGGTGATTGGTGTGGTGATAGTGTTGAGTGGTGATAGTGTTGAATTGATGTGTTGGGTGGTGATAGTTTGGGTGGTGATAGTGGTGGTGGTGGTTGGTGTGGTGATGGTGTTGGGTGGTGATAGTGTTGGAGTGGTGATAGTGTTGGGTGGTGATAGTGTTGGGTGGTGATAGTGGTGGTGGTGGTTGGTGGTGATGGTGTTGGAGTGGTGATAGTGTTGGGGATGGTTGGTGTGGTGATAGTGTTGGGTGGTGATAGTGTTAGAGTGGTGATATTGTGGTGATAGTGTTGGTGTGGTGATAGTGGTGGTGGTGATTGGTGTGGTGATAGTGTTGGGTGGTGATAGTGTTGGGTGGTGATAGTGTTGGGTGGTGATAGTGTTGGGTGGTGATAGTGGTGGTGGTGGTTGGTGTGGTGATAGTGTTGGAGTGTGATAGTGTTGGAGTGGTGATGGTGTTGGAGTGGTGATAGTGTTGGAGCGGTGTTAGTGTTGGAGTGGTGATAGTGTTGGAGTGGTGATAGTGTTGAGGTGGTGATAGTGGTGGTGGTGATTGGTGTGGTGATAGTGTTGGAGTGGTGATGGTGTTGGGTGGTGATAGTGTTGGGTGATAGTGTTGGAGTGGTGATAGTGGTGGTGGTGGTTGGTGTGGTGATGGTGTTGGTGGTGATTGGTGTGGTGATGGTGTTGGGTGGTGATGAGTGTTGGAGTGGTGATAGTGTTGGAGTGGTGATAGTGTTGGGCGGTGATAGTGTTGGGTGGTGATAGTGTTGGGTGGTGATAGTGTTGGAGTGGTGATAGTGTTGGAGTGGTGATAGTGTTGGAGTGGTGATAGTGGTGGTGGTGGTTGGTGTGGTGATAGTGGAGTGGTGATAGTGTTGGGTGGTGATAGTGTTGGAGTGGTGATAGTGGTGGTGGTGATTGGTGTGTGATAGTGTTGGAGTGGTGATGGTGTTGGGGTGATAGTGTTGGAGTGGTGATAGTGTTGGAGTGGTGATAGTGGTGGTGGTGGTTGGTGTGGTGATGGTGTTGGTGGTGATTGGTGTGGTGATAGTGTTGGAGTGGTGATAGTGTTGGAGTGGTGATAGTGTTGGAGTGGTGATGGTGTTGGGTGGTGATGGTGGTGGTGGTGGTTGGTGGTGATGGTGTTGGGTGGTGATAGTGTTGGGTGGTGATAGTGTTGGAGTGGTGATAGTGGTGGTGGTGGTTGATGTGGTGATAGTGTTGGTGGTGGTTGGTGTGGTGATAGTGTTGGTGGTGGTTGGTGTGGTGATGGTGTTGGTGGTGGTTGGTGTGGTGATAGTGTTGGTGGTGGTTGGTGTGGTGATAGTGTTGGTGGTGGTTGGTGTGGTGATGGTGTTGGTGGTGGTGGTTGGGCTGATAGTGGTGGTGGTAGTTTAGTGGTGATAGTGTTGCTGGTGGTTAGTGTGGTGATAGTGTTGGTGGTGGTTGGTGTGGTGATAGTGTTGGTGGTGGTTGGTTGGTGATGGTGTTGGTGGTGGTTGGTGGTGTGGTGATGGTGTTGGTGGTGGTTGGTGGTGATGTGTGTTGGTGGTGGTTGGTGTGGTGATAGTGGTGGTGGTGGTTGGTGTGGTGATAGTGATGGGGTAGTTGGTGTGGTGATGAGTGTTGGTGGTGGTTGGTGTGGCGATAGTGTTGGTGGTGGTTGGTGTGGTGAGTGATGGAATTGGTTGGTGTGGTGATAGTGTTGGTGTGGTTGGTGTGGTGATAGTGTTGGTGGTGGTTGGGTGGTGATGGTGTTGGTGGTGGTTGGTGTGGTGATAGTGGTGGTGGTGGTTGGTGTGGTGATAGTGATGGGGTGGTTGGTGTGGTGATAGTGTTGGTGGTGGTTGGTGTGGCGATAGTGTTGGTGGTGGTTGGTGTGGTGATAGTGTGGTGGTGGTGGTTGGTGTGGTGATAGTGTTGGTGGTGGTTGGTGTGGTGATGGTGTTGGTGGTAGTTGGTTGGTGATAGTGTTGGTGTGGTGATAGTGGTGGTGGTGGTTGATGTGGTGATAGTGTTGGTGTGGTTGGTGTGGTGATAGTGGTGGTGGTGGTTGGTGTGGTGATGGTGTTGGTGTGGTGATAGTGGTGGTGGTGGTTGATGTGGTGATAGTGTTGGTGGGATTGGTGTGGTGATAGTGTTGGTGTGGTAGTGTTGGTGTGGTGATAGTGTTGTGTGGTGATAGTGTTGGTGGTGGTTGGTGTGGTGATAGTGTTGGTGTGATAGTGTTGGTGTGGTGATAGTGTTGGTGGTTGGTGTGGTGATAGTGTTGGTGGTAGTTGGTGTGGTGATAGTGTTGGTGTGGTGATGCGGTGGTGGTTGATGTGGTGATAGTGTTGGTGGTGGTTGGTGTGGTGATAGTGGTGGTGGTGGTTGGTGGTGATAGTGTTGGTGGTGGTTGGTGTGGTGATAGTGTTGGTGGTAGTTGGTGTGGTGATGTGGTGGTGGTGGCTGGTGTGGTGATAGTGTTGGTGGTAGTTGGTGTGGTGATAGTTGGTGTGGTGATGGGTGGTGGTGGTGGTTGATGTGGTGATAGTGTTGGTGGTGGTTGGTGTGGTGATAGTGGTGGTGGTGGTTGGTGGTGATAGTGTTGGTGGTAGTTGGTGTGGTGATAGTGTTGGTGGTGATAGTGGTGGTGGTGGTTGATGTGGTGATAGTGTTGGTGGTTGGTGTGGTGATAGTGGTGGTGGTGGTTGGTGTGGTGATAGTGTTGGGGTGGTTGGTGGCGATAGTGTTGGTGGTGGCTGGTGGTGATAGTGGTGGTGGTGGTTGGTGTGGTGATAGTGTTGGTGGTGGTTGGTGTGGTGATAGTGTTGGTGGTGGTTGGTGGTGATAGTGTTGGTGTGGTGATAGTGGTGGTGGTGGTTGATGTGGTGATAGTGTTGGTGGTTGGTGTGGTGATAGTGGTGGTGGTGGCTGGTGTGGTGATAGTGTTGGTGGTGGTTGGTGGGTGATAGTGTTGGTGGTGGTTGGTGTGGTGATAGTGTTGGTGGTGGTTGGTGTGGTGATGGTGTTGGTGGTGGTTGGTGCGCTGATGGTGTTGGTGGTGGTTGGTGCGCTGATAGTGGTGGTGGTAGTTTGAGTGGTGATAGTGTTGGTGGTGGTTGGTGTGGTGATAGTGTTGGTGGTGGTTTGAGTGGTGATAGTGTTGGTGGTGGTTGGTGTGGTGATAGTGTTGGTGGTGGTTGGTGTGGTGATAGTGTTAGTGTGGTGATAGTGATGGTGGTATTAATAGTGATATAAAGGTTGTGTTGGGGTTAGTAATGGTGGTAATGGTGGTAATGGTGGTAGTTAGGGTGTTGATGGTAGTGTTGTTGTTGTTGTTGTGATGTTTTTTTGCTGTTATTGCATTTGTTATTGTCTGTTATTGCTGTTATTCTTTGTTTTTGTTGTTTTTTTCGTTCCTCGATGTCTTTAGTTATTTAAAGTTTTTGTTCTTTGCTGTACTTGTTTTTAGTCGTCGTGTTTTTGCTATTGTTCTTTACCGATTTTAATGTTGATTTCTGAATTTGTTGTTGTTATTGATGCACTGTTGTTGTTATTTGTTAACGGTTATAAGGGTGTTGGTAGTGGTGTCGGTTTTAGTGACGTCGGTTTTAGTGGTGTCGGTTTTAATGGCGTCGGTTTTAGTGGTGTCGGTTTTAGTGGCGTCGGTTTTAGTGACGTCGGTTTTAGTGATGTCGGTTTTAGTGGTGTCGGTTTTAATGGCGTCGGTTTTAGTGGTATCGGTTTTAGTGGTGTGTGTGTGTGTGTGTGTGTGTGTGTGTGTGTGTGCGTGTCTGTGAACATATATGGTGTCGGTGTATGTATATGTGTGTGTGTGTGTGTCTGTGAACATATACATAAATCAATAAACACAAGAATACAAACAGTATACATAGATATACATAATCATAAAAGAAGGTGGAGGAGGAGTCGCGTCACCCATCAGGTGGAGGTCCCTCACCTACTCTCTCTCTACCTGTAGCTCTTACGTGATCAACATGTGTTTCATGAGACCAGGTAGACACGCACTCCACTCCCTTCACACACGTATTAGTGACCCCTCTTGTTCCACTTGTACCGCGCCCCTTCCTCTGTAGACAATGTTCATGGCGAGGAAGGTGTGGTTAGTGTGCGGTCAACTAGAGCTGGATGGGTGGGATGTAAATAATGTGAAATTAGAATATTTACTTGTGTTGATAAGAGTGTAGAGTAGCTAAAACAAATATCTGACAGGGCGGGTCTGATGACTTCCAAAATTAAACGTATAACTCTTGATGCCTCGGGAGGGTTGGTATGCGTGTCTTCACCCATCACCATTCAGTCTCCAACACAGGGGGTGAGTTGACATATAGGACTAAAATAAATGGTTAAATGAATGCTATCACATACTGTGGTATAAGGAGACAACACGTATATCCCAATACTTATCGTCTATGGTCTCATATTGTTTCACACAAAGTATGCACAGATACTGTTTTAGCTACTGTACACGTGTATATGAATGTTGATCATAGAAGTTACCCTAAAAACTATTGTTTCTTTGTCACCTTCCGTTCATTTACACCTTCGGAAATTTTATATCTACTGTATTCTAAGTTCCGGTGATGGAGGCACTACTTCCTGAAGCATTTACATGTAATTACCATCTAAGCAGATGTAGCCTCTACCCGCGAACCGTCACCGTGGGATGACAGATATCGAACGAGTGACACAGTTTCCGTATATTAATAACGTCAGACCTAAAACTGCATGTCTTATAATTGAGCGAACAGTTAGAACGGCAATACTTGATTAACTTAGAGGCGATGTGCTCCAAAATTCTATCATGTGGACTTGGTTACATTTTAACCATATCCACTAAGTTTGGTGCAAATTCGTAAACAAATTCTGTTTACATATCTATCGCTTGCCATTTTTGGAAACAAGGACCATTTCCGTTTTTAAATCATTTCCTCATAGTTCAAATGCTTCATTTTTTCACCATCTGCTGCCTGTACACTACCACATCCTCGACTTTTACTCCTTTATTACTCATTAGAAACAACGAAGAGATGTTATATATAATGGTGTGAGACAGGAAGCAGCCTTGCCTTACTTCCTAACCTTAAACCAAGCAGCGATTTCATTATTTACTCTGAAGCTTTCTCCCGCCATTATAATTCATATCACAATTGCAGTATCTCCTTCATTTATGATCGTTTCTAACCTAAATATATGTACGCTTATTATGTTTTACCCAATAGAATAATAATTTCAAAATCCACAAATTTCTTTCAATATCTGCAGCCCCTTTATTAATATATATATATACCAGTAATAAATCTTTCCTTTCTAAAGCTGTTTTGACCGATTTAATTTTCATTCTAATTAATACAATAGTCAATCAAACTTTTTTAACCACAGCATGAGGCCCTGTGTCATGATACTGGTCGGGCGTTAACTACACCTAGAGGAGACAGCGAATGGATAAGCCTGAGGACCAATGTTTTAATCATAAAGGAATCCAGATAAGAACGATGGGACAAATGGAAAGCGAGAAAATTATGAAATACAATGTAAAAAAAATGATTCTTAAGAAACAATGAAAAACTGATAATGACACACCACGATGACAGAAACCAAATAATGATGTGACACAAACAATGAACAATTATAGTAACATTGAGACTCATGACTTGATATTAAAGACCATGAAGAAATAATAATAATAATAATAATAATAATAATAATAATAATAATAATAATAATAATAATAATAATAATAATAATAATAATAATAATAATAATAATAATAATAATAAAGAATGAGGAATGATATAATGAGTCATGAAAAGCATTGCGTCATGAGGAATGTGACGCAAAAATAATTCACTGGGGGGAATGAGAAGATGGGAAGGCATGTGAAGCAGGCATATCTGGGTTCAATAGTCATCAATTATTCACCTTGTGGACCCTCTCCTCCCTGTGGTGTGTGTGTGTGTGTGTGTGTGTGTGTGTGTGTGTGTGTGTGAGTGCGTGTGTGAGTGCGTGTGCGTGTTTAATAATAATAATAATAATAATAATTAACGGTTTATTGAAAAAGTTCTGCAGCCCGAAGGCTGAAAATATACATTGGACATAAATGACTTATTACATACATTGGTGGTTTAACAGAAGCCTTCATTAGAGAAAGGTAAAGGAACATACAGTGAACATACAGATTAACGTTTACAGTGGAGGTCACGTAGATCTTGTGCGCTGGGGTGTTGGACATCAGACACGTAGTGTAGTAACTCCCTCACAGATGGTGTGATGAGGGACCTGATGTGGTGTAGTATATCCCTCACAGATGGTGTTATGAGGGGCATGATGTGGTGTAGTAATTCCCTCACAGATGGTGTTATGAGGGGCATCACGTGGTGTAGTAGTTCCCTCACAGGTGGTGTTATGAGGAACCTCACATGTTGCTGTAGCAACTCATTCACTACGTGGTGTCGTTGTATCATGGGGACACCACGTGGTCTGGTGTCACAGGCCCGAGGTGTGGTCCCAGGCCTCCCTATCGTGGACGGATTAACACATAGCTGGTGTTGTTGAGTCTCACGAGCAGTTATCACTGGGTACCTGGGACCTCACTGTGTGAAGGTTAGCTTGGGTACGACTCAGTTGTTACTGTTGAGTTGTTTTTCATTGACTTAAGCACTGTTCACCACTATTCAACACTGGTTCCAGTCCTTTCCTAATGAAATAGTAACTTCTGGAGATAACTTGTTGATATTCCGGTGGGGAGGAGGGTTCAGGGGAGAGAGTCGGTATGGGCCAACTTAACAGTTAACCTGGCAGCTGCTAGAGCAGCGCCAGGTACGTCTTGACCCTTCGGTGGTCAAGGATGAAGTGTGTGTGTGGGGGGGGGGATGGTGTGTGTATGGAATGGTGTGTGTGTGTGTGTGTGTGTGGGGGGGATGTGTATGGGATGTGTGTGTGTGTGTGTGTGTGTGTATGTACTGTGTGTGTGTGTGTGTGTAAAATAATAATAATAATAATAAACGGTTTATTAATAGAGTTGCAGCCGGTGGCTGAAAATATAAAAACTTACATTTGATTTAGACATAATGATATGAGTTGAATACATTTACAGGGCTGTACAGTACATAAATCAGGAGTTGTTTATTATTTTAACAATAGATGGGATGGTGCTATTCTTATATCTATCAGTGCGGGCTATTATGGGCTGAATTTTGTTGTAGTGGCGGACTGTGCGAGGTAGGCGGGGGACTGCTGGTGGCAGGAGCTGGTGATGACGAGAATGGTGCAGTAGTTCACTGCACTGAGGGATGGCATTTCCAGGGTGGAGAGAGCGTTGTTGTATCCGGAGTAGTCTGCGCCGAGCATGATTCTGCAGGCCCTTTTCAGTATCTTCTCTAGCTGGCGTTGTTGGGTAGTGTGTGTGTGTGTGTGTGTGTGTGTGTGTGTGTGTGTGTGTGTGTGTGTGTGTGTGTGTGTGTGTGTGTGTGTGTGTACTGTGTGTGTGTGTGTGTGTGTGTGTGTGTGTGTGTGTGTGTGTGTGTGTGTGTGTGTGTGTGTGTGTGTGTGTGTGTGTGTGTGTGTGTGTGTGTGTGTGTGTGTGTGTGTGTGTGTGTGTGTGTGTGTGTCAGTAGGCCGACAAGTTCAAAGGTTCGTAGCAACACCCACGATCCAAACACTGGCATCTCATTGACTACATCATTGTCAGAGAAAGAGATCGCTGAGATGTCCTCATCACCCGAGCCATGTGTGGCTCAAGCCACTGCAACACTGATCATCTGCTCGTCAGAGCCAAGCTCACACTTTAAGTCACCCCAAAATGGCGAAAGCAGCAAGCCTCCAGAAGAGGTTTTAACACTAAGCTTCTGGAGGAGCCAGTGGTAGCACATGCTTTCAGAGAGCAGCTCGAACATGGGCCGATTAACAACCTAACAACAAACAACCCAAATCCCAGTGCCGAATGGGATATTCTTGACACTGTCATGACAAAAACCTGCAGAGACCCTCGGCACATCGAAAGAATACACCAGGACTGGTTTGATGAACATGACCCGGCAATCAATGTACTCGTCGATGATAAACATGCTGTTTTAACTGACTGGCAGAACAACCCTCAGTCTCGGACCAAAGCTGATACCTTCCGCAAGAGGAAAGCAGCGGCCCAGTGCAAACTTCGGAATCTAAAGAATAATTGGTTTAAAAATAAAGCATGTGAAACACAAAAATTTGCAGATCAACACAAGATGTGCGAATTTTTCAATTTCACTAAAAATTTTATGGGCCAATCACTCATGGTACAGCCCTCCTCCGCTCATCCGATGATAGCTCCCAAATTAAAGATGAGGAAGGCATCTGTCACTGCTGGAAAGAGCACTACCATTCACTGCTCAACTGAAACACCAATGTGGATGTTCTGACTGCCCAGCAGGTCCCTCAGCATCCAGAGCTGACCCACCTCAGCTATCCTCCATCCTTGAATGAAGTAGCGACTGCCATCAAACAGATAAAAATAACAAAGCCTCAGGCCCTGATGGAATCCCAGCTGAGGTGCATAAAGCAGGAGGACCTCTGCTTACCAGCCGTCTCCACTCTCTCCTGGAGAATGTTTGGGAAAAGGAGGAAATCTCCAAAGTTCTTAAAGACGCCTCCATCGTCAATATTTATAAGAACAAGGGAGACCGGTCGGACGGTGGCAACTACCTCGGGATCTCGCTGCTGTCCTTTGTTGGCAAGATTATCGCCCGAGTCCTCCTAAACAGACTTTTTCCTGAGACAGAAAACTTCCTCCCAATGTCTCAATGTGGCTTTAGACCATCAAGTGGCACCACTGGCATGATCTTTACTGCCCTTTAGATACAGGAAAAGTGCAGAGAACAGCGTCGGGACATGTACATGGCTTTCATTGACCTAACTAAGGCCTTCGACTTGGTCAACAGGGAAGCACTCTGGTGGACCCTCATCCGTTTTGGCTGCCCACGAAAATTCATCGCCATTGTGAGGCAACTCCACGATGGCATGAAAGGCAGTGTCCTGCACAATGGCACCCAGTCTGAGTTCTTTCCCATCTAAATGGGGGTTAAACAAGGATGTGTACTGGCACCAACTCTCTTTTCCATTTTTTTGGCTACCTTCCGTACTCGTGCCAGCGCCAATTTACCTGGCGGGATGGACATGGAGTACCAGATGAAGGGTATTTTCAACATAAGACGACTCCAGGTAGGAACAAAGGTGTCGGCAGCTTCCATTAATAACTTCACTATGCAAATGACCTCACCCTTGTCGTTCACATTGAACGCGACCTAAAGGAGATCCTGAACACCTACACAGATGCATATGCACACTTCGACCTTGAGGTGAAAGTACGTAAGACTCACATTCTCTTTCAGCTTGCCCCTGGTTCAGCCACACCTCCTCCATTCATCCAGCTTAACGGTACTACCCTCTCTAATGTTATCCACTTTCAGTATCTCGGCTCCCACCTGTCCACCACGGCGGACATCGATGAAGAGATTCAACATCGGATCAGATGCGCATCTCAAGCCTTTGGCAGACTCTGGAACCGTGTCTTCAGCTGTAGGGAGCTGAAATTATTTACAAAGTTACACGCATGTCAAGCAGTGGTCCTCCCCACCCTGCTATATGGCAGTGAGACATGGGTCACATACAGGAGGTACATCAAGGCACTTGAAAACTTTCACCAACGTAGTCTACGTTCCATCTTCCGTGTTCGCTGGGAAGATAAGAGAACACACGCCAGTATTCTTGCTGGCCAATGGTCATGTTACCCTCATGGACCGCAGTAGACTGCCAAGTAGCTACTTTACATTCACCTAACGAATAGTAAACGTAACGCTGGCGGGTAACTGAAAAGGTATAAGGATAGTCTTAAGACAAACCTGAAATAATGCCAAATCGACCCCCTCACCTGGGAGATTATTACTCCACACCTTAACGCTTGGAGGAGCACCACACGAGAAGGTTTCAATACTTTCGACTTGGCCAGACTGCATACCGAGGCAGACAAGCGCATACGCCGAAAGACGCAGAGGGTAGACCTATGGTACAGTCTACCAGCTGAAGCTGTGTAATGGGTAACAGTACTGGGACTCGAAATAGCCTTTAACTTCGAGTATGGGTGACCATTAGGTAAATAAGGTCAGGCAAATTATTTTAGCCTTCTGAGTTTTCTTTGTGCATTTGTTTGACCTTGAAGTAAACAATTCGTGGCGTGATGTTATTTAGTAAACAAGCAACTATCTTTGTGTTACTATTTCCACAGCAGTTTGAGTGTCAGAGTGACGGAGATACAATCGAATAGTGTCAGCGTGATCAGTGACTCAGTAAACACTCCATGAATCTGCTCACAACGGCTTTAATTGTGGTACTGCACCTCTGAGCCATCTTTCACCGTTGCTACTGATGAGGTTTTTAACATTATCCATTATACCTCTGTCCTGCCACTCCGACCCGTAACATGTTAGCCGCTAAACTGTACACATACTGTAACCAGGACCGGCTGTTTATTGATGTTCTTGTGTGCAATATTCTCCCTGTGGCCTTCGTTGACACCAGTGATCAGGCAACAGGCATGCAGAAACGTGAGCAGAACGACAGTGTTAATACCGTAGATGGAAAGTGCTACTCTGAAGACTCCTTTATAACACTTGCAGGTTTAGTGTTAAAGAACCTTATATTTACTAGAGATGCCTTAATAGGGATGGATCCCTTGTAACCCGTCACATATTGTCCAGCTGAGAGCTTGTTGTTCGGTCGTAAATTAGTGACATTACTCGGGGATACCTTTTATACCTGAGCCTGCATAGTTGTTTCTCCTGACCCTAGTTCCTCTGACCGTGACCCACCTCCTTCATTCTGTATGGTACATTATAAGCTTTAACCATCCTGATGGGCTCTTTAGCTTATAAGACAACTCGTGCAGATTAAAGAATTATAAATTTAACTTGAATAGCATGTGAAGTTTTGACAGTGATAGATAATAAAGATGATTACATTACTTTTATACACCAGCACTGTAACTGAAGATACAAGTTATAGACATATTTACAATAACTGGACAAGGTAACAGTAATAGTGAGTGAAAAGTTTTGGGTAAAAAAGACGAAACAAAGTGAGAAAAAGTTAACACTCGATGAGTTGAAGAGAATGTAGCAAAAAACCTAAAAGAAATGGTTCAGGAAAAGTGGTTTTATGTAAATGGGGGTTACTGTGGATAGAACTGAGAGAGAATAGGAACAGTTTAATCCTTGGATTAGGAAATGCATAATATTATGTACTATACCTGGCCAGGAGGTCTCCAAGTGAACAGTACATGATATTACGCTTTAACTATTCCTTCTACAATTCAAAACAATTCATAAGATTTATGTCTTCAATAGATGCCTACGGACTCTAGCCTCTTTTACTGTTTCATTGGAATAGATCCTCCGGGTTTGTATGTAGATGCAGAGGAAGATAGATGATGCACCGTTTTTTTTTACTTTCTTATAAAAATCACTCAACTCTTAGACGATGTTAAATCTTAGTACTAACTGTGATTGTGCTACGTGTTATTGCATATAGAGGAAGGAAAGACATACAGGTATTAAGCGCTGCGAAAAGGTAATATAAGGTAATAATTAGCAGAGGCGAGAGAGGGGCCAAGTTATGCCGTTTGGGACATGGTGGAGTGAAGTGTGAAGAATAAATGAGAGAAACATGATAAATTAGATAAAAATGATACATTCAGTAAGAAAACTTGAAAATGGTAAAGCATCAAGAAAGGGAAAATTATATGTGGACCCAGTTTAGTTATAAGTGAAGGGGAACCAGAGAAGAATTTGTCTGGTACATTTATAAACTTGGAAAAAGCTTAAGACATATAAATGAAAGGTGTGAGGGGTACTAAAGCTTAAGACAATCTATAAATGAACGGTGTGAGGGGTATTAAAGCTTAAGACAGTCTATAAATGAACGGTGTGAGGGGTACTAAAGCTTAAGACATCTATAAATGAACGGTGTGAGGGGTACTAAAGCTTAAGACAGTCTATAAATGAACGGTGTGAGGGTACTAAAGCTTAAGACAGTCTATAAATGAACTAAAGCTTAAGACATATAAATGAAAGGTGTGAGGGGTACTAAAGCTTAAGACAATCTATAAATGAACGGTGTGAGGGGTATTAAAGCTTAAGACAGTCTATAAATGAACGGTGTGAGGGGTACTAAAGCTTAAGACATCTATAAATGAACGGTGTGAGGGGTACTAAAGCTTAAGACAGTCTATAAATGAACGGTGTGAGGGGTATTAAGTGTATGGTAGGATAAATGGAAAGTAAAATTATGACAGCAGGAAAGATGCCACAATGAAATTAAGACTTTCATTAAGTGTTAACATCACCACTGTTAAAAAAAATCGGAATTGAAGTTTGATATTCATAAAGGGTGGAAATGTTGAGCGAATCATCTGGTGTTTACGGATAACATATAAGAGAAGAAACTTAATGAATAATATAGTGAAACAATGTGTAGAAAAGGAGAGATTAAGATAAGTAAATGGAAGACGTGAAATATTTCTGGTTCATGACAGATAGTGGAAATAATGGTAGAGAATAGGAGAAAGGAATAATTGTCTACGGTAAAAGAAATATACCAACAGAGCAAAGCTGAGGACGTATAATCATGAACAATAGTCATATGTGTAGTCCTCTTTGAACCTGTATTAAATTTATATGAGTTGATACAGTGGATCTGAGGCATGTAGATTAACTTGTATTAGTGAAGTGCAGGGGAACAGTTGAATCAAGAGTCAGGGACACTGGATGAAATAGGAAGGAGTTAAAAATACCTCATATTATGCGTCTGTGTGTTGTTTCATGTAATAAATAGGATATGAACCACAATTAACATGGACATTAAAAGATACAGAGATGAGAGGAAAGTCAGATGATAATAATCAAAGGTTTACTTAGTTAGTATGGAGGGTTGTTGGGAACACTAAGGTTATCGATTGAAGTAAGTTACCCACCGCAATGTTGCTTCACTTTCTCTCTTTTACAGGTACTTTAACGGGCAATGTTCGGTGGATTTAGCATCCTGTGTACCGCTGGCAAGGCTGTGGGCTCGTAACACACGTCTTGCCCGCGGTGCCCACCGTTTCTCTGTGGATGTTGGTCACACTAGAATAACCCGTTATAGTACATCCTTCTATCCCACACAGCCAAACTGTGGAATGCTCTGCCGTCTTCTGTGTTTCCATACTCATACAATGTCTCACTTTAAAAAGATGGTTTTCCGGCATCTTCGTGGTGTAGATTAATATAACCTTTTCCTTTTCTATTTAAAATTTACTTTTATTCTTATTTTTTCCCCTAGGCTCCGTTGTGGGTCAATGACCTGTGCCCGGGTGGGCTATTACCCGCAAAAAAAAAATACAAAATAAAATAAATAAATAAATAAAAATATCATGCTAAAGTGTTCGGGGAGTAATCGTTGACTTTACACATTGGCAGAGTAAGGGAGGGATCATGGATGGACCCTGTGTGCCTTATAAGTGGCGTGTACATACAAGGATGAGGTATGCCGTTTATATGAAACTAAAAAAAATGCTTTTGAAATGGAATTACATTACAGGTGTTAAAATTGGATAAACATATATAATCCACTGTCTTCTACCCGCATGGCTTTCAATACTTCGGGATTTAAAAAACAATATACGAATAACAATACTCATTGAGCTCTGTACGGGTTTGACAGACGTGGACCATTTCAAGATCAATACTCAAGTTTGGCATCACTCCCAGGTTCATTCATGCAGAAATCGGATATTAATCAGGCAAACCATATCCTGTATAACGTCACGACTTCGTGTTATTCTTACTCAGGCCAGAGAGGCTGTGTCTCGTGATAAATTCTACCTAACATTTATATAAACTATTATATCGGTCTCTCGTTTCTAGAAGGGACGAGAATGATCGTGAAAGCAATAATGTGTACATGAAAAAAAACCCAGCAGTACAGTGTTATCCTAGGCGTTAGGGCGGTTGGTCCATTCTTTGTTACGTTGTTATGAACTTTATTGTCCAATGTTAGTACAGGAGGAAACCAGGACTCGAACCCAGGATATAATGTTGAGATATACGAGAATATCAACTGTATTGACGGTAACCTCTTATTGGGTCGTATAATGTTTGAAAGAGAGCTTGAGCCATGAGTGAGTCAATAATGTTGTAAAATATTATAAGAACAATAATAGAGCCATTTCAGTAGGTTTATCGGTCCAGGTGTGGAAGCTTTCGTTTACACTCGACCTCTATCACTCATATAATTCCATTAATGATGTTATTTGGTAACTTATTACACTCATCTACAACTCATATTTCCCCAACAATATTTAACCATTTTCTTCCTAATCCTAAATATCTCTCATTTAAATCCATTGTTACGTCGTAATTTGATAGTTTACCGTAGTTACAGTTACCTACAGTTCCACCTGGTACAGTAGTTGGCTCGCTTTTTGTGATATGTGGCAGCTCTTTGTTTGATGACATTATGGTAAAATTCCTGAACCAGGTGTGAATGTTCGATACATCTCCTGGTAACTCTTGTAGTTATTTAGTATTTGTTAAAGAGTAATTTAGGTTCACACAAACACTATTTGGCTTTTCTATTTATTTACCATAATATAACGTATGCTGAGTTGTTGTTTATTTAGTTAATCTGGATAGTGTAGATTATACATTGAACAAACGTGAATAGCCCACATTTATATAATCACTATTGTCAATAATCAGACTAAGCATGAAAAATTAGCAGTCTACACCAGTCTCGGAATACACGCATTTCTCCCGTGGCTATAATTTTGATATTGGTTACAAAATAGAACGTCATTGGCTCCGTTCTGCTATCTGTTAGAGACGGTGGTGGTGTAGTGAGGTGTGATGTAAGGAAAGGAAGGGAATAGGTGCACCAACAGTGTGTGAATAATGATATTTTGTATGTGGATTTAGTATATATTGGTATAAGCTAATAAAAAGTTATAAAATCTAGTCTTCTTTATTATATGGACAACAGTCACACTCGTCATGCTAACTTTTTGGGGGGTCAAACTTTATTATAATGAAGTTTAGCTAAATTTTAAGTTATTTCTAATCTCGCCTCCAAGATGACCTGGTATTAGACTTTCTCTTTACTCTAATCGACTAATAACAAGTTTGGTCTATGTATGAATCACCCATGACGGCTGTGAGCAATATGTGTAGACAGGCCGGTCACCACCACACACCATCATGAAACCTACAGTACCACTATCTACATTTATTCTAAGTTTTTGCCATTATTTGTAATTTTACTCTGATCGTTGTGTGTGAAATTCATTTACCATTATATTCAGTTTTTAACAATGTTCTTTTTACGTTCATATGATTAATTACTGTTAATAATAATAATAAGAAGAATAAGAATTATAATAACATCACTTACATGAAAATGCCATTAGGAATTATGGAGATAACAGTAACATTCTCTCCCTCTCTCTCTCTCTATCATTCATCTCACCTTTATCAACATTCACTGCAGAGTTCTGAGAATGTATGTTTTGATAGTGTCCGTGGCAGTGTTCATAACAGCCCTAAAACACTATTTTCCTTTAAATCTTAGGCGAAACAATTAACCTGACAGCCTTCATAACAGCGCTCACCACTAAAGATTCACGACGGATTTTCAGGCGAAACTAATGGCGGTGATGGAAAAGAATCAGTTTGAGGTCTCTTGTACAGCCATTAGTGTTATCGTTGTTTGGCGTGTGAGTTAAGTACTCAGTAAACTACAGTGCATGTTGTTGTTGTTGTAACTTATCAGTCTCTTACCAGGGGCGTGTGATATGGACAAATTACTATGTGAAGACGATAAAGGAAGTAATGGTAAGAATGTTTCACTTAATTGTACATAAGCCTGACGCAACACAGGAACTGACAACATAACAAATACTGTAACTGACAACATAACAAAAACAGCAGACAACATAAAAATAACAGCAGTTGACAACATAACAAAAACAGCAGACAACATAAAAATAACAGCAGTTGACAACATAACAAAAACAGCAGACAACATAAAAATAACAGCAGTTGACAACATAACAAAAACAGCAGACAACATCAAAATAACAGCAGTTGACAACATAACAAAAACAGCAGACAACATCAAAGTAACAGCAGCTGACAACATAACAAAGACAGCTGACAGCATAACAACAACTGACAATAACGAAGCAACTGGTGCAGATAAAGCCCCGTCAGAAGTTATGAGACGGGAGGAAAAATTTCAGTACATGACACACCAGTTCATTACCCTGGTATGGGCGGAGTACATCCCCTCCGACCATACCAGTGGGGTGTGGCACGGGGGGGAGGCAAGGTGGTGGGTGAGGTTCGGCACGCGTGAGAGACCAGGGTGGGTGGGTGGCGTGTGGGTCATTAATTAGATAAACTCGTAACTATTTGGTGATAGTAAAATCATTTGGTAACACTGACTCTTTCGTAACTCTGGTAACATTTGGTAATAACACAACATCATCTGATAACACTGGTCGGGTCATTAGGTAAGAGTGACATCCTTCAATAAGACTCACATTAAAAATTAACATAATATTATATGAGCCACTTATTGGTAACACTGGCGCTATGTAGTATTGATATAATCTGGTAACACTGATGCTTAGTAGTACAGTTACATCATCTAGCAACACTGACACAGAGTAATAAATCTGGTAACATAGGTTTTGTTTGCTTTCAATAGGCTGGTAATACCTTCATAGTACTGTACTGCCACTTAACACAACATGGCCCGGGCTGTACTCTGGAACACTGGCGTTTGTTGCTGATACGAACACTAATTTGGGTAATATTAGCTTTGGGTAATAATGTTTTCCTAGTAATTAATTATACTTACACACTCACTGAACACTGTTAACGCTGGTAATAATAATAAGTGTTCCCTGGTGTAGATTTACTGTAACATTTACACGGACACTCTGGAAGCATCAACGCAACAATGTCTTCCAAGTAACACTGATACTTACAGGTAGCACTGGATTTTATAAGCAACATTGGCACTGTTTGGTGACACTCACAAAACAAGCAACACTTGACATTGCCTGATAACAATGACACCAGCACGGTCTGGCCACACATAGTAGATACTAGTAGTCTTTAGTTAACTTGGCACATTTTATTTATAAAAGTAGTATCTGGTAACACTGACACAATAATAATACTTCTTGTGTTTGGTAATACTGAAATACTGATAATAATACTCAATCAAGCAGAGTATTGTAATAATAATAATAATAATAATAATAATAATTAACGGTTTATTGAAAAAGTTCTGCAGCCCGAAGGCTGAAAATATACATTGGGCATAAATGACTTATTACATACATTGGTGGTTTAACAAAAGCCTTCATTAGAGAAAGGTAAAGGAACATACAGTGAACATACAGATTAATGTAGGTGTTGAACAGCAAAAACGTAGTGTAGTAACTCCCTCCCAGGAGGGACCCTCACGTGGTGTAGTAGTTCCCTCCAGATGGTGTTAGGAGGGACCTCACGTGGTGTAGTAATTCCCTCACAGATGGTGTTATGAGGGGCCTCACGTGGTGTAGTAAATCGGGGCCTCACGTGGTCAGTAATCACCTCCTTACGTGGTGTAGTAATTCCCTCACAGATGGTAATTCCCTCACAGATATGTTATGGGGCCTCACGTGGTGTAGTAATTCCCTCACAGATGGTGTTATGAGGGGCCTCACGTGGTGTAGTAACTCCTTCACATATGGTGTTATGAGGGGCCTCACGTGGTGTAGTAATTCCCTCACAGATGGTGTTATATGAGTGAGGTGTGGTTCCAGGCCTTCCTATCGTAGACGGATTAACACATCGCTGGTAGTTGGGTCTCGGGCCGTTATCACTGGGTACCTGGGACCTCACTGTGTGAAAGGTCAACTTGGGTACCACTGTTACTGTTGAGTTGTTCTCACTGACTTAAGCACTGTTCACCACTGTTCACCTCTGTTTAACACTGGTTCCATTTCTTTCCTAAATGAAATAGTAACTTCTGGCGTGAACTTGTTGATATTCCGGTGGGGAGGAGGGTTCAGGGGAGGGAGTTGGTATGGGCCAACATAGCAGTTGACCTGGCTGCTCCGAGAGGAGCGCCAGGTACGTCTTGACCCTTCGGTGGTCAAGGATGTAGTGTCCGCATATCTGAGTGTTAACGATCACACCTCTCTCAATTCAGGCTATACAGTAGTTGCCACTCTGAATGGTGGTTATCCTCAAAACTCTCGCGTTTATAGTTGAGATCTTTCACCCCTTTATGTTACAATGACATGAGAGAGGGTATCGGTACCATACACTCCCGACACTCGTTGAAGAATTTTCGCTAGTGTGGAACTTTATTTTTTTCTTTGAGGAATTCAGTGACATTGATGCTCAGTTTTACCAAGATCTGTAATTTTCTCGGAGGACATACTTTAAATTCTCCCTTTAAATAAAAATCAATTGGATCACATTAGTCAACCTGATTAAAATACTGAAGCTTTCTAATTTGTAACTAAACACCTAGAATCTTCCATGATGATTCATTTACCCTGGTATGGTAAAACCTTTCGGCCGCCCCTCGCCCGTTGGTGCTGACCCCTGAACATTCAGTCTCTAAATATGAGAGCATCACGTCTCTCCTCTTCTCACTTCTGACGTCTAGGCATATGCAAACGTAATACTAAAGGCCAATTGCTCTTTGTCTAATAAAGATTGTATGCTATTCGGTAAGAGTTGGTTTTCATAACAATATAATGATGCAGTTATAGATGAGGCGACACGAACCAAACTACATCGTCTGTTTACAATTACAGAACTTTAAACACTGCATATATAACGCTGAAAATTTTAGCTAAATTAAAAAGTATTATTTTCCTAGTAATGAAAGACGTGTGTCGGATATTGTAAGTGGTCAAAGAACGCGCATTACGATCTTGAGGCTGCCAAGAGATGTTTGTCTTGTCGCCTCCCACAACACTTGCTGCTAAAAAGATTTTTAACCAGGAAATTGTATAACATCTTAGAACGTAAGGTTATATAAACTTGTATAGTTTTCCCAAAAGTAAATTATTATAATAACTCTGCCTGATAAATTCATTTACTTGCAGCCTACAACACACCTTGGAGCAGATAGGAACATGACAACTGTTTCATTTATCAGTAATGTAAACGGAAATTTCTTTGAATGTTACAGCCTGTCACAGCTTTATTATTTAACTCATTGAAAGCCAAGAAGTTTAGCAAACATTGGTAAGTGAGTGTACTTTTGAAAGAAATCTTTGTGGTCAAATTTTTTAGATTTACGGGTTGCAATATTCGCCTGGTGAGGAAGTAAATAATGGGTACAAATGGTAAAATAATGTACTGAAGATGTCACTAAAAAGCGTCACTAACTTGTACACATAAATAAGGCGCCTCAGGGAGACATTAAACTAATAAACTAACCAACTGTACATAATGCAACCAAATATTCTGAGATTATTTTCTAAGTTAGGTTAGGTTAGGTTAGGTTATACATAAAACTGTCTTATATATAAAGGAGTGGACTCAGAGAACGAAAACAATAATCATTTTAAAGCCGAAAGTAAATGAGAGAGAAGGGATATAAACTGTTTAAAGAAACATCCAATGTAAGACGATTTAGTGCAAGTACAATATAATGCAGTATACCAATGGGAGAAGCAGTTGGCAACCTTTCACCAATGGTCGGGCGGAATGTCAAGGGGGGGGGGAGGCGCCGGGCCAGAGCTGGAGCGAGAACTGAGAAGCGCTTGTGAGAGGCGAGGATTCACGGGAAAGGTAATTAATGCTTTCAAATTTGAGATAAAAAAATTGTCTTGTGTTTCTGTTCATTATTAATAAAGGTAATATAATTATGTAGACAGTCAACGTTGCCGTAAATAAGTGGAAGTGTTTGGGTATAGAAGAATCAGCGTCAGTGAGATGCGTTGTCGGCAGAGCGCTCGCGTCTACTTCACAGCCCCTAATACACTGATGGTCAGCAATCAACCTTGACCGAAACTTGACTTCATTTGTTTCATCTTAGAGAATGTTGCCTCACAGTTATCGATACTCCCCAAAGACTGCATCATGTCAGCGAGAAATCTCCTTATACAACAGAAGGTTGAGTGTGGAAGGCGTGAGTAAGCCTACATTTTGGTCAGGTCGCTTAACATTCTTCTGGGAGGGTAAGCCTGTTGAGGAGAGAAACTGCATTTATGGAGTTGGCTTTGCCATCCACCAACGCATCCTCCACAGGCTAACTGAAATACCTGTTGGGATCAACGAGTGCCTCATGACGCTTAGAGTCCCACTGAATCACTCACGTCATGCCTTCTTTATCCGTGCATACGGCCCAACACTGAATGCAGAGGATGATATCAAGGAGGCCTTTTACGTCAACCTTGACAGAGTGCTAAGTTCCCAGAGAAGATAAGGTTGTGGTCCTTGGTGACTTCAATGCCAAAGTTGGTAGAGATGCTGACATTTGTCAGGGAATCATAGGGAGAAATGGACAAGGCAAGAAAATCCCAATGGCCTACTCCTCAGTAAATGTGCTGCAGACAACAACACTATCACCAATACCTTGTTTAGGCAGGATGGCAAGTTCAAGGGTTCGTGGCAACACCCACGATCCAAACACTGGCATCTCATTGACTGCATCATTGTCAGAGAAAGAGATCGCCGAGATGTCCTCATCACCCGTGCCATGCGTGGCTCAGTCCACTGCGACACTGATCACCGGCTTGTCAAAGTCAAGCTCTAACTTCACATCGCCCCAAAACAGCGAAGGCAGCAAGCCTCCAGAAGAGGTTTTAACAATAAGCTTCTAGAGATTCCAAGGGTAGCACATGCTTTCAGAGAGCAGCTCGAACATGGGCTGATAAACAACCCAACAGCAAACAACGCAAATTCCAGTGCTGAATGGGATATTCTCGACACTGTCATGACAAAAACCTGCAGAGACCCTCGGTCTGATCGCAAGAATACACCAGGACTGGTTTGATGAAAATGACCAGGCAATCATTGTACTCATCGATGATAAACGTGTTACTTTAACTGACTGGCAGAATAACCCTCAGTCTCAGACCAAAGTTGATACCTTCCGCAAGAAAAAAGCGGCGGCCCAGCGGGAACTTCGCAATCTAAAGAACGACTGGTTTAAAAAAAAAGCCTGTGAAACACAAAAACTTGCAGATCAGCACAAGATGAGCGAATTTTTCAATTCCACTGAAGTATTTTATGGCCCAATCACCCGTGGCGAAGCCCCCTCGGCTCATCTGACGGTAACTTCATAATTAAAGACAATGAAGGCCTCCTTCAGCGCTGGGAAGAGCACTACCATTCACTGCTCAACCGAAACACCGATGTAGATGTCCTGACTACCCAGTAGGTACCTCAGCATCCAGAGCTGACCCACCTTAGCTATCCTCCATCCCTGGATAAGGTAGCTACTGACATCAAACAGATGAAAAATAACAAAGCCTCAGGGCCTGATGGAATCCCAGCTGAGGTGTATAAAGCAGGAGGACCTTTGCTTACCAGCCGTCTCCACTCTCTCCTGGAGAATATATGGGAAAAGGAGAAAATCCCTAAAGCTCTTAAAGAAGCCTCCATCGTCAATATTTATAAGAACAAGGGAGTCCGGTCAGACTGTGGCAACTACCGCGGGATCTCGCAGCTGTCCATAGCTGGCAAGATTATCGCCCAAGTCCTCCTAAACAGACTTCTTCCTGAGGCAGAAAACTTCCTCCCACAATCTCAATGTGGCTTTAGAGTCTAGACCATCACTTGGCACCACTGACATGATCTTTGCTGCCCGCCAGATACAGGAAAAGTGCAGAGAACAGCGTTGTCACCTGTACATGGCTTTCATTGACCTAACCAAGGCCTTCGATTAAAAAAATAGGGAAGCCCTCTGGTGGACCCTCAGCCGTTTTGGCTGCCCACCAAAATTCATCGCCACTGTGAAGCAACTCTACGATGGCCTGAACAGCAGTGTCCTGCACAGTGGCACACAGTCTGAGTTCTTCCGCATCCAAACGGGGTTAAACAAGGATGTGTACTGGCACCAACTGTCTTTTCCATTTTCTTGGCTGCCTTCCTTACTCATGACACTGCCAATTTGGCCGGCGGGGTGGACATCGAGTACCGGATGAAGGGTCGTTCCAACATAAGACGACACCAAGCAAGAATAAAGGTGTCAGCAGATTCCATTACTGAACTTCAGTATGCAGATGACCTCACCCTTGTTGCTCACACTGAAAACGACCTACGAAGGCGCGTATGCACACTTCGGCCTTGAGGTGAATGTATGTAAGACTCGGATTCTCTCTCAGCCTGCCCCTGGTTCAGACACACCTCCACCATCCATCCAGCTTAACGTTACTACCCTCTCTAATGTTACCCAGTTTCATTATCTCAGCTCCCACCTGTCCACCACCGCGGACTTCGATGAAGAAATTCAGCATCGGATCAGATGTGCATCTCAAGCCTTTGACAGACTCCAAAAGTGTGTCTTCAGCTGTAGGGAGCTGAAATTATCTACAGAGTTACACGTATCTCGAGCAGTGGTCCTCCCCACCCTGCTATATGGCAGCAAGACATGGGTCACATACAAGAGGCACCTCAAGGCACTTGAAAACTTTCACCAACGTAGTCTACGTTCCATCCTCCGAGTTTGCTGGGAAGACAAGAGAACAAATGCAAGTATTCTTGGTGACACCAACTGTAGGAGCATCGAGGCTACCATTATCCATGAACAACTACTCTGGACTGGCCATGTTACCCGCTTGGACGACAGTAGACTGCCAAAGCAGCTACTTTACAGTCACCTAACAAGTAGTAAACGTAACACTGGCGGGCAACTGAAAAGGTATAAGGATAGTCTTAAGACAAACCTGAAAAACTGCTAAATCGACCCCTCACCTGGGAGACGATTACTCCACACTGTAACGCTTGGAGGAGCACCAACGAGAAGGTGTCAATACTTTCGAGTTAGCCCGACTGCAAACCGAGGCAGACAAGCGCCAACGCCGGAAAGACGCTGCCACCGCGCCTCCCGCACTCCTCTACACGTGCAACATCTGTGAACGACGCTGCCGGTCCCGTATCGGCCACTTTAGTCACCTGAGAACTCACCAACCTAGGTGACAATCTTAATAACTCATATCATTGTATCATAGCTGGATGATCGTCATACTCGATTCCGAGTGACAGCAAAGTAGTACTAGTAGTAGTGTGTGTGTGTGTGTGTGTGTGTGTGTGTGTGTGTGTGTGTGTGTGTGTGTGTATGTGTGTGTGTAGATGTGTGTGTCCTCACCTACAGTACAGCTCGTACACCACCTTTCACCTAAATAGTACGTACTTAAACATAGGTCATCCTGATACCCCTTATCATGTTAAAGTTTATTTTACTGAGGAAAATCTCTCTCTGGTCAACTGGTAACATTAGTTGTTTTCCCTTCTATCTTCTGAACACATCTTGTTGTCCTTGGCCAGGGTAATGGATTTTCGGTTATACTAAATATCAACATCTTAAGATACGTTTTAGAGATGAATATTTTCAAATAGATAAAAAAACCAAAACAAATTAATATAATAAAAAACTGTTTAAGACAATGAAATTAATTATAAATTGGTTATAATAAAAAAATGAAATTATCGTACACAGTGGCTTCACGTGCTCTCCTCTATCGCAATGCGGAGGGGTGAGTCCACAGCTCAGCATGGGGAGGTCCACACTCACGCGACTTGGACTGTGGCTCAAACTTCGTCTTAACATCGTATTAAACTTCAGATCTACGTAATATTAAATACCCATATACACTCATAATATATATATAATGTGTGTGCGTGTGTGTATGTACTGTACATGTGTGCGTGTGCGTGTGTATACATGTATGTCTATGTATGTGTGTATACGTGTGTTTATATATTTGTGTGTGTGTGTGTGTGAGCGTGTGTGTGTGTGTGTGTGTGTGTGTGTGTGTGTGTGTGTATGTGTGTGTGTGTCTGTGTGTGTCCATGTATGTGTGTGTGTGTGTGTCTGTGCGTGTGTATGTGTCTGTGTGTGTGTGTGTGTATGTGTGTGTATATGCATGTGTTTATGTGTGTGTGTGTGTGTGTGTGTGTGTGTGTGTGTGTATATGCCTCTGTCTACCCAGCAGTAATTGGGAACCTGGATGTTAATCGATTTCGGAGTAATGGTTAGCCAGTGCAGTTGGCGAGTTGTCCGGTCTTCTCGGACTATTCCGTGACACTGGACCATGCAGCTCGTTAACTTAGGGTGTGGTTGTTGTGTTGGCGACAGCTTCTACACCTTAAACACTGGGTCATGTAACTCGTTAACTTAGGGTGTGGTTATTGTGTTGGCGACAGCTTTTACACCTTAAACACTGGGTCATGCAGCTCGTTAACTCAGGGTGTGGTTGTTGTGTTGGCGACAGCTTTTACACCTTAAACACTGGGTCATGTAACTCGTTAACTTAGGGTGTGGTTGCTGTGTTGGCGACAGCTTTTACACCTTAAACACTGGGTCATGTAACTCGTTAACTTAGGGTGTGGTTGTTGTGTTGGCGACAGCTTTGTACACCTTAAACACTGGGTCATGCAGCTCGTTAACTTAGGTGTGGTTGTTGTGTTACATGGAGCCACCTAAACACTGGGTCATGTAGCTCGTTAACTTAGGTGTGGTTGTTGTGTTGGCGACAGCTGGCTAATTCCAAATACTGGGTCATGCAGCTCGTTAACTTAGGGTGTGGTTGTTGTGTTGGCGACAGCTTCTACACCTTAAACAGTGGGTCATGCAGCTCGTTAACTTAGGGTGTGGTTGTTGTGTTGGTGACAGCTTCTACACCTTAAACACTGGGTCATGCAGCTCGTTAACTTAGGGTGTGGTTGTTGTGTTGGCGACAGGTTCACCTTAGACACTGAGTCATGCAGCTCGTTAACTAGGTTGTGGTTGTTGTGTTGGCGAAGCTTCTACACCTAAACACTGGGTCATGCAGCTCGTTAACTTAGGGTGTGGTTGTGGTGTTGGCGACAGCTTCACCTTAAACACTGGGTCATGCAGGCTCGTTAACTTAGGGTGTGGTTGTTGTGTTGGCGGCTTCTGCATAAACACTGGGTCATGCAGCTCGTTAACTAGGGTGTGGTTGTTGTGTTGGCGACAGCTTCTACATAAACACTGGGTCATGCAGCGTTAACAGGGTGTGGTTGTTGTTGTGTTGGCGACAGCTTCTACTGTAAACACTGGGTCTGCAGCTCGTTAACTTAGGGTGTGGTTGTGGTGTTGGCGACAGCTTCACATCTTAAACACTGGGTCATGCAGCTTTAACTTAGGGGTGTGGTTGTGGTGTGGCGACAGCTTCTGTAAACACTGGGTCATGCAGCTCGTTAACTAGGGTGTGGTTGTTGTGTTGGCGACAGCTACTGCCTTAAACACTGGGTCATGCAGCTCGTTAACTTGGGGTGGTTGTGGTGTTGGCATTGGCTTCTACACATAAACACTGGTCATACCATCGTTAACTCAGGGGTGTGGTTGTTGTGTTGGCGACAGCTTCTACCTTAAACACTGAGTCATGCAGCTCGTTAACTAGGTGTGGTTGTTGTGTTGGCGACAGCTTTACACCTTAAACACTACGTTGCAGCTCGTTAACCAGGGTGTGGTTGTTGTGTTGGCAAGCTTCTACCCTAAACACTGGGTCATGCAGCTCGTTAACTTAGGGTGTGGTTGTTGTGTTGGCGACAGCTTCTACATAAACACTGGGTCATGCAGCTCGTTAACTTAGGTGTGGTTGTTGTGTTGGCGACAGCTTCTCACCTTAAACTAATTCACGCCTAGGTGGCCTTGGGCCGGCCATCCTCGATTCGAGGCCTCCTAATTAAATGTATGTGTGTGTGTGTGTGTTGTGTGTGTGGCTGTGCATGTGTGTATGTGTGTGGATGTATGTGTGTGTGTGTGTGTGTGTGTGTGTGTGTGTGTGTGTGTGTGTGGATGTGTTTGTGTGTGTGTGTGTGTGTATGTGTGCCTGTGTGTGTGTGTGTGCCTGTGTGTGTGTGTGTGTGTATATGTGTGTGTATGTGTGCGTGTGTGTGGGCGGGTCTGTGCGTGTCAATGTTTGTGTGTGTGTGTGTGTGTGTGTGTGTGTGTGTGTGTGTGTGTATGTTTGTGTGTGTGTGGTTTAAGATACCGTAATCCACCAGGCAGTAAAGGCAGGGTGATGTTGTTGGTGCAGTCTTGATAAAATACTTTTACTGCACCAAACTTATATAAGAAATAGATCAATAACCCCTAGGACCTATAGTTCACCACGCGAGTGTTAAGAGACATCGTTGCTACATACATTATTTTCATGTAGAATCAATGATATTAATTCTGCAGTAGAAGAGCTTGTGACGCAGTACTTGTAAGAATATCTTTGTACGTTATAAAACATTGGTTATAATGGACGAGGGAAGGGAGCAATACACACGAGTGGGAGGAAATACCTGTACACTGTTTAGTGGTAAAATAAGCGATAATGGAGGGTTGTCCAGGAACCTGAAACCGTGATTGGTCAGTTCCTGATCGACTCACCAGTCAGCCAATCAGCAGCCACCACTACACGTACCTGAGGAGAGAAAAAATGTCAGTGATTCTCGTGCTGGCGCCACCTGGTGCAGTGCTGTGTGTGTGTACAGGCGCCACCTGGTGCAGTGCTGTGTGTGTGTACAGGCGCCACCTGGTGCAGTGTGTGTGTGTACAGGCGCCTGGTGCAGTGCTGTGTGTGTGTACAGGCGCCACCTGGTGCAGTGCTGTACACGAAATAATGACACGTGTGTGTGTGTGTGTGTGTGTGTGTGTGTGTAATAATAATATAATAATAATAATAATAATAATTAACGGTTTATGAAAAGTTCTGCAGCCCGAAGGCTGAAAATATACATTGGACATAAATGATTTATTACATACATTGGTGGTTTAACAAAAGCCTTCATTGAAAGGTAAATGAACATACAGTGAACATACAGATTAATGTAGGTGTTGAACAGCAAACTCTTGGTGTATAACTCCCTCCCAGATGGTGTTAGGAGGAACTCATGTGGTTGTAGTGTTCCCTCAGATGGTGTTATGAGGGGCTCGTGGTATAATGTCCCTCACAGATGGTGTTATGAGGCCTCGTGGTGTAGTAATTCCTCGCTGATGGTGTTATAGGGGCTTCCGTGTGTAATAATTCCCTCAGAATGGTGTTATAGAGGGACCTGGCGTGGTGTAGTAATTCCCTGGATGGTGTTATGAGGGCCTCACGTGGTGTAGTAATTCCCTCACAGATGGTGTTATGGGGACCTGGCGTGTGTAGTAATTCCCTCGCAGATGGTGTTATGAGGGCCTCACGTGGTGTAGTAATTCCCTCACAGATGGTGTGAGGGCTGGCGTGGTGTAGTAATTCCCTCGCAGATGGTGTTACGAGGGGCCTCACGTGGTGTGTAACCTCACAGATGGTGTTGAGGGACCTCGTGGGTAGTAATTACCTCACAGATGGTGTTATAGGGGACCTCACGTGGTGTAGTAATTACCTCACAGATGGTGTTATGAGGGGCCTCACGTGGTGTAGTAATTCCCTCACAGATGGTGTTATGAGGACCTCGTGGTGTAGTAATTCCCTCACATATGGTGTTATGAGGGACATGTGGTGTAGTAATTCCCTCACAGATGGTGTTATGGGGACCTCACGTGGTGTATGCTCCCTCACAGATGGTGTTATTGAGGCCTGAAGTGTGTAGTAATTCCTCTCACAGATGGTGTGATGAGATTGACAGGTGTAATAATTCCCTCATATGGTGTTATGAGGGACATGTGGTGTAGTAATTCCCTCACAGATGGTGTTATGAGGGACCTGGCGTGGTGTAGTAATTCCCTCACTTGGTGTGTGTGAGGGACATGTGGTGTAGTAATTCCCTCACAGATGGTGTAATATGAGTGAGGTTTGGTCTTAGGCCTTCCTATCGTAGACGGATTAACACATCGCTGGTTTGTTGTTGGGTCTCACGGGCCGTTATCACTGGGTACCGGACCTCACTGTGTTGAAGGTTAACTTGGGTACGACTGTTACTGTTGATTTGTTCTCCCTGCAACCACTTTTCTTCACCACTGTTCCTCTGTTTAACACTGGTTCCGTTCCTTTCTAAATGAAATTGTAACTTCTGAGAATTGATATTCAGTGGGGAGGGAGGTTCAGGGGAGGGGTTGGTATGGGCCTTAACAGTTGACCTGGCTGCTCCGAGGAGGCCTTGGTACGTCTTGACCCTTCGGTGGTCAGGGATGTGTGTGTGTGTGTGTGTGTGTATTAATAAGAAAATAAATTCATTAAATTACTATCTATTCAGTAAACCGACTTACTGTTCATGGAAGGGTTAACTATAATTAATGAAGAATGGAATGTCCTGACGTCTACCACTAGTGACTCTCTTGGTTTTTTTGTAATTTGCCAACTATAGGAGAACTCTGTTAACCTCTAGTGACTATTAAAAGTCAGTTGTGACTTGGATACACATTTGAAGGTACCGGATGGGCTCACTAGAGATCACAGCATCATGCTAAAAAAGCTCTCAGTACAGAAAACTGTCAGGCTAAATTTTTTGGAATATGAGTTGTGAAGTGTAGGAATAAGCAGCCAAAGAGTCACATATTCTGGTACAGTGCACTCAAGGGCCTGTGCAGTACTGGCCAACAAAGAACTGTCCCAACTTGCTAGTAAGACTACAAGTAGACAAAACTATTACTTTACATAGAAGGAAAGATGTTTACCATAATCAGCTTGTACCAAGTGAAGCCTTTCTGCTGTCACCAGTACTGACAACTTGACAAGCATGGATCAATGGTACCTAATCGAACCCCTGATAATTGGCTACACCCTTAACTAACACCTGACACCCAGGTTAGTCGCCCATCCATGATTATAATGTATAATTATAGCAGTAATTAATAGCTCCCTATTTTTAATTATTCACGTATTATTCATAAGTTCCACACAGACAATAGCGTGAGATAAGCGACCATTTACTGTACAGCCACCCACCCACCTACACCCACCCACCTACACCCACCCACCTACACCCACCCACCTACACCCAAGATGAATAAGCACAACATTGATTCTTTAATTAAGGAACCAAATTAATTACCTTTCAATGTTTAGTACCAGGATTTGTTGTTGAAGTGACAGATGATAACGTTATCTGGGACTGATAATACTAATGCCCTGTGGACTGTTTATTGATATGTGTGTTCTTCCATGATGGGGGAGTGTTAGCCAAACTACTCTTCAGGATCATCGTCATCTACAGTATACAACTCGTTTTCACTTCTACAGTACATTTAATTTTGACAATATAAGTACCGCGACAGCTGGCTGTAAAGCTGTTCTCTACGGCTAGTTGTGTTTAAATAACATTCCCCGGATCATCGGCCATCAAAGTGAGTTAATCTCAAGTCCAGTTATGCCTTTAATTTTCGAGGTGATATTGTAATCCAAATTGGCATCCATTTTGAAACAATTATTATAGCTTCTATTTCTAAAACACCAGTCCATGGATAGTGGACGTGGGGTCTAAGTTGGGGTAATGTTTTTTTTATATATGGTGTAATGTTGACAACGTTAATACTGATTCTGGTTATTATTATCTCTATGTGTATACGGGATATTGCATCAAATATTTTACCTAATTTACCTAATGGGCCATCCAACTACAGGTGACCATATCGAGGGTAGGAGACCTGTGTTAGATAGTTTTGTCAACACTCGTTTCCACAAATCTACCACCGTTTAAGGATTTCCTCATTGCTCGTGATATCTTGGCGAGTTTGAAGTTGCCTTCTCGTCTTGGTGGTGCATTATATCGCGAAACAATGGCCTGGATTTACGTTTTTCAACCCTAATAAATTCGTCCTATCTTGTCTGTTGAGTTGTCGTTACTAAGGTACCGCTTTTATATTTGGACTTATTATGGTAGTGATTAAAATGAAAATCAATTGATCATATTTTCATAATAATAAGTGTTTTAATATGGCATCCACGCTGGGGTGATAGAGGCGTGTTATACAGTGTCGCCAACCAGTGTTGACCGAAATACCTCGAATCTCCAAGCAACAATTCCCCCAAATTCCCCATTCCACATTAATAGCCTCGCACTCATGGAAAGGTGAATATAGATGTTCAAGTACAATAGATAAAGAGGATATACTAAATATATAACAAACCGGGAAGGGCTACTCACAAATTATTAAGTGCAAACATAACAATATTTCATATTGTATATACTTTTAACCTGAGGAAATTATGGACTGATTCTTCTTGAAGACTGAAAATAATAAATATTAATATCACCCGTTTTACTCTTGGGTTCACCACCAAGAAAACTATCTTAAGTGTGCACCTTCACTGGTGTTATGCAGTGCACCTTCACTGGTGTTATACAGTGCACCTTCACTTGTGATTACACCTTCACGGTGTTATACAGTGCACCTTCACTGGTGTTATACAGTGCACCTTCACTGGTGTTATATAACAGTGCACCTTCACTGGTGTTATGCAGTGCACCTTCACTGGTGTTATACAGTGCACCTTCACTTGTGTTATACAGTGCACCTTCACTGGTGTTATACAGTGCACCTTCACTGGTGTTATACAGTGCACCTTCACTGGTGTTATATAACAGTGCACCTTCACTGGTGTTATACAGTGCACCTTCACTGGTGTTATACAGTGCACCTTCACTGGTGTTATACAGTGCACCTTCACGTGTGATATGCAGTGCACCTTCACTGGTGCCTGGTTTATACAGTGCACCTTCACTGGTGTTATACAGTGCATCTTTCACTGGTGTTATACAACAGTGCACCTTCACTGGTGTTATACAGTGCACCTTCACTGGTGCATGCACCTTCACTGGTGTACAACAGTGCACCTTCACTAGTGTTATACAGTGCACCTTCACTGGTGTTACAGTGCACCTCACTGGTGTACACAGTGCTTCACTGGTGATACAGTGCACCTTCACTGTGATATACAGTGCACCTTCACTGGTGTTATACAGTGCACCTTCACTGGTGTTATGCTGGCACCCTTCACTGGTGTTATACAGTGCACCTTCACTGGTATATACAGTGCACCTTCACTGGTGTTATACAGTTTCACTGGTGTTATACAATGCACCTTCACTGGTGATATACAGTACACTGGTGTTATACAGTGCACCTTCACTGGTGTTATACAGTGCACCTTCACTGGTGTTATACAGTGCACTCACTGGTATATTGCACCTTCAATACAGTGCACCTTCACTGGTGTTATACAGTGCACCTTCACTGGTGATACACAGTGCACCTTCACTGGTGTTATACAGGCACCTTCACTGGTGATATACAGTGCACCTTCACCGGTGTTATACAGTCCTTCACTGGTGATATACAGTGCACCTTCACTGGTGTTATACAGTGCACCTTCACTGGTGTTATACAGTGCACTTCACTGGTGTTATACACAGTGCACCTTCACTGTTGTTCACTGGTGTTATACCCATGGTGTTATACAGTGCACCTTCACTGGTGTTATACAGTGCACCTTCACTGGTGTTATACAGTGCACCTTCACTGGTGTTATACAGTGCACCTTCACTGGTGTTATACAGTGCACCTTCACTGGTGTTATACAGTGCATCTTCAATGAAATGAAAAGCAATGTAAGTGATTCATATAATCACTTCCATTGCTTTTCTTTCAATTGTTTATCATCCATATAGGTGTAAGTGTTAAGAAAATGCAAAGTACACAATATAAATCACAAAATAACGGCAGTAAAGTCACAGTAATAACAGGTACAACTAAATCACTTCATGTTTCCTTATCTGTACAGATATAACATGAAAGAATGAATGGTTGATTTTCAAGGAAGGTATAAATTATGATTATTTCAAGCTTATCAATATCTTTCCTACTGGGCTCCTTCAAAACAAAACCCTCTTCAGTGTTATACTTCACTGCATTACTCACAACCATTGTCCTTATACGTGTCTAGAGTCATCTGCTTCACGAACTTATCCTCAACAGAAATATTGAAGCAAGGTTTATTTCTCACATATTTCTTAGAACGGAGCAGCCTAACTAGTGTTTTTGTTGACAGTCTGTTTCTCTGTTTTGTTTTGAGAATGTTTACAGCTGAAAAAATCCTTTCTGCTGTTGCACTAGAATTATATGTTTAATGGTAATTGCATCAAATATTCTGTCTCTCTGCCAAAATTCCCCAACTTGACAGTTGATTTCCCCATTTGTGCCTCAGATAATTCCCCATGGTCGGCAACACTGCTAGCACGCGAGTTCAGGAGGCGAGCAAGAGGAACCACGCCAGTCTCGCATACTAGTGGTTGTTGACACGTAGCGCCTACTGGCACCCGCAGTGTTGCTGGTCAGTATTGTTTAAACAAAATTACATTCTATCTCTCCCAATAAAATCTAAGTCACAAGCAAGTTTTGAACCTCTTACCATATTATTTATCCCTATCCAAAATATACATCAGAATGGACATAGGAAATAAATAGGTATATAGGAACGGCACCACTGCCTGAGTCACAGATCAGTTGGCGCCATGATGCCCCCCAGGTAACTCCTCGCTGTATCCATCAAAGTTCTTATTGAAATTTTGAGAAGACAAAAAAGAAAAAGGAATGTGTAAACATAAAAAAATGTAATAAGAAACATTTCAAACTGCACTCTCCACTATTATGATCAAACACCCAGCGCTGCCCGCCTCACTGGTGACAAAAGCCGAGTGGAAATCCACTAGTCTGATCGCAGAAGGGGCGAGTTACTCGAGGCTAGTGGAGCCATTGACACGACACGTACAAGGCGCTAGTTGCTATCACGTCAGCACTGGCGCCTAGTAAAGTGATCCTACGGGCAGTAGTGGACAATGTCACCCATACTAAGTGGGTTGTGACTGAGAAGAAAAACGAATAACTGTTCCTATCCTTTGTTTTTGGTGTGAAATATGAGCAATCTATATCCCCTCACTGCCAAGTGTTCTATCTACTTATTTTTTCTGGTGAGGAAGAGAAATGGGCTTCCAACCTCCTCGAGTTTCAATTATTGCCATAGAACAAAAGTGGACAGACATTATAAAAATTTCGAGCATTTCAATTATATTGGATCGGCATTACCTAAAGTTACAACCTTATTTGTTCCTGTCCTTGCAAGTACTGTCTCAGATAAGCAACAGTCTTAAGGATGGGTGAGAATTAACTCATAATAGGAACCTATAATATGAGGACATATGAAGGTGGAATTTATACATACAGGAAAATGAAAAGGTTGCAGTGAGATATTCTGGGAGCAAGAACACAAGTTCAAATAGCATTAGAGGACAAGAACGTCACTTTATACCTTCAGTCGTAGCAAAACAAGAGAGGTACAGGATTTCTTGTTAGGCTGAAAACGTAGTAATTGAAGACTAACAACAATGTCTATCTCACTGTCCCGTTGAAAAAAAATAACCCTACTACACGACAGTATATTGCCGTAAACATGACTGATAATAATTATTACAAAAGGTACCTTCATTCCATCCCATACCGACGGAGACTTTAGGTATAATTATCACAGAAGACAGCTTACAGATCCAGTAATTCACCAGCTTAAAGCTTCAGAGACCTTGTTATAACTACTAAAACTATCCTCACCAGGAAAATGCTTTCACCAGTTCAGAAGTGTGGCGTACAGAGATCTCTATATCACCACTCTCATACTCCGTCAGACCCCACTCGCTATAATATCGTAACTACATATATTATCATATGTAATTAAATCTCAAGTAACGTAAAATTTCAAATTAGTCAATGAAAGAGAATGTGTGAGTCAACTTATGGGCACAAACCAGACCTCTGACACATTGAATACGTTACATTATTTCCAAAATGGCAGATATTATAACTTATAAACCTTCAGTGGTGTGTAGAGCATTAGTTATATAACTGATAAACCTTCAGTGGTGTGTAGAGCATTAGTTATATAACTGATAAACCTTCAGTGGTGTGTAGAGCATTAGTTATATAACTTATAAACCTGCAGTGGTGTGTAGAGCATTAGTTATATAACTTATAAACCTGCAGTGGTGTGTAGAGCATTAGTTATATAACTTATAAACCTGCAGTGGTGTGTAGAGCATTAGTTATATAACTTATAAACCTTCAGTGGTGTGTAGAGGATTAGTTATATAACTTATAAACCTTCAGTGGTGTGTAGAGCATTAGTTATATAACTTATAAACCTTCAGTGGTGTGTAGAGCATTAGTTATATAACTTATAAGCCTTCAGTGGTGTGTAGAGCATTAGTTATATAACTTATAAACCTTCAGTGGTGTGTAGAGCATTAGTTATATAACTTATAAACCTGCAGTGGTGTGTAGAGCATTAGTTATATAACTTATAAACCTGCAGTGGTGTGTAGAGGATTAGTTATATAACTGATAAACCTGCAGTGGTGTGTAGAGCATTAGTTATATAACTGATAAACCTGCAGTGGTGTGTAGAACATTAGTTATATAACTTATAAACCTTCAGTGGTGTGTAGAGCATTAGTTATATAACTTATAAACCTTCAGTGGTGTGTAGAGCATTAGTTATATAACTTATAAACCTTCAGTGGTGTGTAGAGCATTAGTTATATAACTTATAAACCTTCAGTAGTGTGTAGAGCATTAGTTATATAACTTATAAACCTTCAGTAGTGTGTAGAGCATTAGTTATATAACTTATAAACCTTCAGTGGTGTGTAGAGCATTAGTTATATAACTTATAAACCTTCAGTAGTGTGTAGAGCATTAGTTATATAACTTATAAACCTTCAGTGGTGTGTAGAGCATTAGTTATAAAACTTATAAACCTTCAGTAGTGTGTAGAGCATTAGTTATATAACTTATAAACCTTCAGTGGTGTGTAGAGCATTAGTTATATAATTAAACACATTATTTCCACCTTGGTGGTGAAATTGGTTATCCATTTTTCCCGACTGGTGGCAAAAAAAAAAAAACACAATCACTTCAGTGGAGCAGAAAAATAGTAATCCTCGCGACAATAATTACATCATTAAGAGTGGCCAAAGCGAGGTACCATAGCAAGGATTTAGATGATCGAGAACGTTGTGTAGATCTAACACAGTGTAGTGTACTTAACGATGTCGTGCGATGGTCTTGTTGTAAACCACCAGTGTGGCAAAACAAAGTTAATGGCTTTAACAACAACAATAAAAAACTGATGAAACAATAAGGCAAAAGGTTTTTAGACAGGATGAGCTGCTAAGTGTAAATGTAAATCCACAAAATATTCTAGGAAATGACTGTATTATTACCCCATTGTCCCTCAGTGATTAAGTGTAAGGCAGTTTATAGTGGTTGATATCATCACAGCTGAATGTTTAATGAAAGGTTCCAGCCCATTGTCAAAACCTCCATAGCTAATCCTACCCGTTGACACAGGACATAACAAACAGACTCAGAAAAGAACGAACACCTCTCCTAGTGTTACACCAATTACCTCATACGTGTCAGCCAGACAGCTCCAACCCTTGGTAGGAAGGTCAAATTACTGGTACCATAAATCAAAGCGGAAACTATCGACATATCAGCAGTGGTCATACAAACCCTAATTAGGCATAGAGACAACGGTAACAAACGAAAATTTATTGTTCGTTTCATAAGGAAAACAAATCCCATAAAACAGATGACTACAGGAACACATGTGTGATAGCTGTTACCGGGATCCAAACTATACAACTTAACTTACATGTTCACACAATCCATCACACCTTTAACAGCGGTATGATCATTATGGCCCAGGTATATAGGAACTCTAATACAGTCAAGTCATCTAAAATGAGAAATTGAACGCTATAAATAACTTATGTTTTAAAAATACTTTTGGGCGCTTATATAATCTAATATACTATAGGACTAGGCGTGTGTGTGTGTGTGTGTGTGTGTGTGTGTGTGTGTGTGTGTGTGTGTGTGTGTGTGTGTGTGTCTGTTCTGGGCAGCCGAAACGGCACAATCGTTTTTCATCAAACTTGGTGGAAAAATCGCAAAAAATTCATAGAGTGGAACAAACCTGGTCCCATGTCGATGGTTTCTTTGGGAAGGCATTACATAACCATTTTATTTACGCTGGATAACGATGTCACTGTACGCTGTCAGCCGGACGGCGGTTACGCGCTAGCCAAGCACGAGCGTTCGAACTTTCACGCCTCGGTAAACTGTACCACCGGACTCGCCACCGGGCACGAAGGGCTCACGATCACTTGTTACTATCTATGGGCATGGCATAGCTAAGCCCCTTTGTCAGTCTTGAACTGCACCCCTTAGAGTAAAGATCTACACCTGGACCACCTCAGTACGGGCACAGAGCCTACCTCAGTTTCAAGCGCGACCCACGAGAACTATTCCAGTAATAGATCACGGGGCCAGTCTAATTAACTGTACAGTATTTAGACTTGTAAATATCACACTGTACAGATACACCAGTTTTGGGTATAATTTATCCCCCTTTTGTGGAAGAAGTGACCGCTCTGTTGGACCATAATTATCGGCAGTCTCAGGCATCCTACTGATATCAACGGGGCTCTAATAACTACAAGCAAATTAATATTTATATACTGTATATATATATTTTTTTTTTAGGGGGATTAGCCCACCTGGGCACAGGTTACTGACCCACATCAGGGCCTGGGGGACGAAATTGTAATAATAATAAAAATAAAAATAATAATAATAATAATAATAATTTTAAATAAAATTTATAATACAAAATACAAAATTAAAATAAAATAATAAAATAATACTGATGACAATAATAATCATAACAACACCAATAAAAATAAAAATACTAATAAAGAGCCATAAAGATAGAGGCAAACATGAATAGTGAGAAACAATATATGTATGTTGTGTGTCAATAGTAAGAGAAACAACTGAGACCCTGCAATTGTGTTTAAATTAGGCAGAGAGTCAGATCAGCAACTTGGTCACAATTTTCGTGATGCCATACGGCAGCAGGGTCTACCATTAGACAACACATTATGCTTCCAATATCTTCCCAGGCGGTAATACCTCCCTGTGTGTAGGCCACAGGCCTACACACATACACATACAGAAATTCACACACACACACACACACACACACACACACTACATCCTTGACCACCTGAGAGTCAAGACCTACCTGGTGCTGCTGCGCAGCTGCCTCCCTTGGCCAATGTTCGGTCCCACTCCTCAAGTCCCTCTCCCCGACCCATCCTCACCACCGGGATATCAACACAATCAAAAGTAACAATTTCGTTTCGAAAAAGAAGTGGGATCAAAGTTGAACAGTGTTTAAGCCAGTGAATTCAGCACCAGACAGTACCAGTGACCCACCAGTGAGATAAGCACCCCTGGCAACTGACCACCATCTTCTGACCAGGAGGTGCTAATCAGTCCACCATGGGAACAACAGTGGGTCGGCTTCACACCTGACTACGAGATAACACAACACCACCCAGCAGAGTGAGGTAGTGACACCACCCCACACCGCACAGTGACCCCCATGACCACGTGAGGCCCTTCATATCAACACCTACGGACGAGTTACTGCACCACGTGAACACCACACCACACGGTGCTTCCAAGACCACGTGAGGTCCTTCATGTTAACACCTACGGACGAGTTACTGCACCACGTGAACACCACACCACCCCACCCAGTGTCTCCATGACCACGTGAGATCCTTCATATTAACACCTACGGACGAGTTACTGCACCACGGGCCTACGTGACCTCACACAGTATGGCAAGAGACCAGCCCGGGCCATCAACTGTAAACTATAATAATTTGTATGTTCAATTCATGTTCCTTCGTCTTTCAGTAATGGAAGCTTTTGTTAAACGACCCACCCACCCCATGTCTTTGTATGTAATAAGTCATTATTGTCTAATGTATATTTTCAGCCTTCGGGCAGCAGAACTTTGTCAATAAACCGTTAATTATTATTATCATTATTATTATTATTATTATTACCATGACAGGATTCCTGGTGACACAGGTAGTGGTGGTTGACAATGGAAGCTATAGAGAGTGGTGATCGCGACGACACCGGGAGTAGTGATAGACCCCGGGTGTGGTAGTGATCCAAGTAACAGTGGTTGGTGATGTAACGATCGATGGTGGTAGCGGTTACCACAGATGATGGTGGTGCCAGGGGTTGTGTACGGTGGCAGGGTGGTGGTGCCAGGGGTTATGAACGGTGGCAGGGTGGTGGTGCCAGGGGTGATGTACGGTGGCAGGGTGGTGGTGCCAGGGGTGATGTACGGTGGCAGGGTGGTGGTGCCAGGGGTGATGTAAGGGTGGCAGGGTGGTGGTGCCAGGGTGATGTGCAGTGGCAGGGTGGTGGTGCCAGGGGTGATGTGTGGCAGGGTGTGGTGCCAGGGTTATGTACGGTGGCAGGGTGGTGGTGTCAGGGGGATGTAAGGTGGCAGGGTGGTGGTGCCAGGGGTGATGTAAGGTGGCAGGGTGGTGGTGCCAGGGGTGATGTGGGTGGCAGGTGGTGGTGCCAGGGTATGTACAGTGGCAGGGTGGTGGTGCCAGGGTGATGTGCAGTGGCAGGGTGGTGGTGCAGGGCAGGGTGGTCGTGCCAGGGGTGATGCAGTGGCAGGGTGGTCGTGCCAGGGGTGATGAGTGGCAGGGTGGTGTGCAGGGGTGATGTACGGTGGCAGTGGCAGGGTGGTGGTGCCAGGGTGATGTGCAGTGGCAGGGTGGTGGTGCCAGGGTTATGGGTGGCAGGTGGTCGTGCCAGGGGTGATGTACAGTGGCAGGGTGGTCGTGCCAGGGGGTGATGCAGTGGCAGGGTGGTGGTGCCAGGGTGATGTACGGTGGCAGTGGTGGTGCCAGGGGTGATGTGCAGTGGCAGGTGGTCGTGCCAGGGTGTGATGTGACAGTGGCAGGGTGGTGGTGCCAGGGGTTATGTGCAGTGGCAGGGTGGTGGTGCCAGGGTTATGTGGTGGCGGTGGTGGTGCCAGGGGTTTGTACAGTGGCAGGGGTGGTGTGGTGCCAGGGGTTATGTAGGTGGCAGGTGGTGGTGCCAGGGGTTATGTAGTGGCAGGGTGGTCGTGCCAGGGGTGATGTACAGTGGCAGGGGTGGTGGTGCCAGGGGTGATGTACAGTGGCAGGGGGGTGGTGCCAGGGTTATGTAAGGTGGGGGTGGTGGTGCAGGGGTTATGGTGGGGGTGGTCGTGCCAGGGGTGATGTACAGTGGCAGTGGTGGTGCCAGGGGTGATGAGGGTGGTCAGGGTGGTGGTGCCAGGGGTTATGTAAGTGTGCCATGTAGGTGGCAGGGTGGGTGCCAGGGGTTATGTGTGGCAGTGGTGGTGCCAGGGGTTATGTGGCAGGGTGGTGGTGCCAGGGGTGGGTGGGGTGGTAGGGGTTATGTAAGGTGGGTGGTGGTGCCATATGTATGTGGCAGGGGTGGTGGTGCCAGGGGTTATGCAGTGGCAGGTGGTGGTGCCAGGGTGATGATGTACAGTGGCAGGGTGGTGATGTACCAGGGTGATGTACACAGGTGTGGTGGTGCATGTGCAGTGGCAGTGGGGTGGTGGTGCCAGTGGTACCAGGGGTTATGTACGGTGGCAGGGTGGTGGTGCCAGGGGTCATGTAAGGTAGTAAGGTGGTGTTGGCGAGTCGCTAGGGTGATGGTCATGGTGTACGTGGCCCTGGGTAAGGAAGGTGTCACCCATCCGCTTTAACTTAGCACCTGCATCTATGCGTGGTGAGGTTGTTCTAGCCTCTCTCTCCTGCCTGTCTCTGTGTACACCTCATGAAGTGTATTGTTCCTGCACACCTGTAGGGGAGACAGTAGTCCTGTACACCTGTAGGGGAGACAGTAGTCCTGCACACCTGTTGGGGATACAGTAGTCCTGTACACCTGTAGGGGATACAGTCGTCCTGCACACCTGTTGGGGATACAGTAGTCCTGTACACCTGTAGGTGATACAGTAGTCCTGCACACCTGTAGGGGATACAACAGTCCTGCACACCTGTAGGGGATACAACAGTCCTGCACACCTGTAGGTGATACAGTAGTCCTGCACACCTGTAGGTGATACAACAGTCCTGCACACCTGTAGGGGATACAGTAGTCCTGCACACCTGTAGGGGATACAACAGTCCTGCACACCTGTAGGTGATACAGTAGTCCTGCACACCTGTGGGGATACAGTAGTCCTGCACACCTGTAGGGGATACAGTAGTCCTGCACACCTGTAGGGGATACAACAGTCCTGCACCTGTAAGTGATACAGTAGTCCTGCACACCTGTAGGGGATACAGTAGTCCTGCACACCTGTAGGTGATACAACAGTCCTGCACACCTGTAGGGGATACAGTAGTCCTGCACACCTGTAGGTGATACAACAGTCCTGCACACCTGTAGGGGATACAGTAGTCCTGCACACCTGTAGGGGATACAGTAGTCCTGCACACCTGTAGGGGAGACAGTAGTCCTGCACACCTGTAGGGGATACAGTAGTCCTGCACACCTGTAGGGGAGACAGTAGTCCTGCACACCTGTAGGGGATACAGTAGTCCTGCACACCTGTAGGGGATACAGTAATCCTCTAGATCTGTGAATGATGTAGTAGTGTTCAACATCTTTAGGTGATGTGGGAGTCATTAACACCTGTTACAACACCTTTCCTCGGTCTTCACGATGTTCCAATAACTGGTTGTTTTCGATGTGACTTCATATGCTGTATCTTGTGCCTGGGTGAAATAGCCGTAACAAGCACACGATCAGAGACGAACATCATGTTTCAATTGACTGACTGGACCAGACAAGGCTCAGCGTGTTACTTTTACTCCAAGTTATTCCTGTTTTCTGCGGCAGCTCTGTTATGCAGGGGAAGACAACATAGTGTACTTTGTTTATTGTTATTCTTGTTATTTTTCTGTTCCTGCCTGCTACTCAAAATATATTGCTCTTGTTTTAACTCATCTTGCCTCGCCACCAACTGATCCTGGCCCTAATAATAAACATACATCGCTGTTACTCCTCCTTATGCTCGTCCTTAGAGTCCACTGTTCCCAAACCAAGAAAATCCTAGAAATAAACTACTTAATGTAACAAAACTACATATTTAATACTGACCTTTCACCCAAACCTTTTCTACTCCGTCTCATTTTGCCTATAGCATGAGGGTAACAAGGTTGTGTAGTTAGATGCAAGGTTAGGTCTTCAGGTTTCTAATTGTCTTGGAATCTATTTTAGAAGGAACCAAGACTGGGCATTTAGTAGTGGCTCTACCAGAGGTTTGGCTGATATGAAGTGATGGACAGTCAGCCCAACTCTTAGATAAGGTATTAGTATCCTTTAGGAACTGCACAATTAACACATTAGGAGTGGTCTAATCTCACTTCAGCCTTTAAGCTGAAGCATAAGCCGTGATCTTCAATGTAACAGAAGTAACAATGCGCATATAATTCCCCATTTCCCTACAGTGTTAGGGTCAAAGGTATAAAGAAAGATCTGGCTTCAGTCTTCCCCTCTGCGGAAAAATGAAGATTAAAAAGTAAGAGCTTCACTCCTCTCCTCTACACTAAACGGTTGTGGAGCACCCTGTACTGTAGGTAAGTCTCTGCCATCCTGTGACAGCAACTCGCTCGCTCAGGGTATCGGTCCATGAAATGTTTCTTCCCCTCAACGCAGTAATATGACCTTCAATCCCTGAGGAAGCCCCGAGCTTCTCTCAGAGCTCCATACATCCCCCATTGCTTCCAGAACTTTAATTACAAACAAAACAAAACAATTCTTGAAGTGAGGGAACGAAGGTCACTTTTTGGGACAAGTGCTCCCTAACACAATAAAATACATAATCTGCTCTGACGACTACAGCGATTTTAGTAGCACTTGCCAAAAGAAAAGGCTCCCCTACGAGATCTACGAAGTAACTCCTACCTGATATCCTCCCCAACTCAAGAACCCGCCACCACCCACCTCGCAACACCTCCACTACATCTCCTGCATTCAATCATTTCCTTAAATCTCCTGCAAACGCCCTTTTCCTCTGCCCAATCTTGTCCCCTATCCCACCACCCCCTTGTCTCATGTCTAAGCTAAAATCACTTTCTGCATCGTCTCTGTTATCTACTGTACTACTATAATAGCCTCTCAGCCAGCAACATCACCCTGACTACCTCAACGTTTCTCCATCACCACCAACTATCCCCCCCCACCAACTACACCATTCAATCTTAACCCCCCAATCCCATTTCAAGTTCCCACCCCCCCATCACTTGTTCCTCCTCTCCCAATCCTCTCACTTTCACTCACGGGAGCAGTGACTATCCTCCTCTACCAACTAACCCCCACCCAAGAAATATTTCCCACCCTCAACGCTCAAATATCACATCTCTAATAATGACACCGGACAAATTCCCCAAACGAACCCATATAGCACGACTCTCCCCATCCCAAACACTCAGCAATCACATGAACGCCAACTTCCATAAAACTCGTACTATAGAACAAGACCCCAAGACCCTTATAACCAACTCCCCCGTCCAAGCCCTCACTCTGACCGCACAATATGAGACATTACCCCATAAGTCTTCATATTATTAACAACTTTACTGAGGAGAACTTTTACGTCTTTCTCCACAGTAACATACACTGTACACACACACAGTTACAAGATCTGACACCATGGTTACTGGGGTAATGGGGGTATGTCCAGGCAGTGCGTACCCTTACTAAAAACATACAAATATGAATTCACAATCACTGGCAAACAAAACATTTTAATGCACTAAAATCTCTCACTTCGGAATTTGCGTCTCTCTCATCAAACCACATCACATTCATACTAACGGCTGACCCAAAGGCTAAACCCAGATCTTTCCATTACACCAAAAACAATATCCGCTGCCAACAGCTTTCCAGATTATACCAAAAAAAATTAAACATCTTTAATACAAATTTCCCAACACACTTAATAGACAACAGAACAGGCAGTCCCAAGTTTGTCTTCTCTGAAAATGCTGCATGCCATCTGCAATACTACCTCTCCCAAGGTTATATCCCATCTTTTCCTATTCGCTCTAATTAATCTTCTGTTGAAAAAAAAAAACAGACAATAAACGATTCTCTGGCTTTCCTGTTGGATCATCGTTACCAAAAGGTCCAACCGCATTGCCTCCCGTACGTGCGGGCAGTGTACCATCGAGGGCAAGCAATTACTGTCCGAGCAAAACAAAACCTTAGACATTAAATACGAAGAAAAGTTTCAAGATGAACAAACACGAAATCAAGACCGGAACAGGGAATGTAAGGGCATTATATAAGGCGAGTAAATATGCAAATGTTTGTAGGGAAATTAAAAGATTAAGTGTAATAAGATGGACAGATTCAAAAAGCATCAGCGGTGAAGATTTTTACTTCATATATTCAGGTGGTGAAAAACTTGGGAGAGGTGTTGGTAAATCAAACGTTGAGTAGTGGTGAAGGAGACAGTGGGCAGTGTGAGATAGAGTACTAAGATTAACTCACTGAAATTTACAGATTCTGACCAGTGACCCAAAAGCCAAACTCCACCTACACAAAGCCCTCCTCTTCCGACCCCCCACTTGTCCTTACAGTTGAAACAAATATACCCCGCCATCTTTCCATTCAAATCGTGCCGTGAATGGGTTTTGCTACCCTGAATGAGAAGCTACTGGAGACTCTAGGGGACAACTAGAATGAGGAAGAACTTGGCGAGTTGGAGTTCAATGCCATGTTCCAACAATACTCAAGCAACCCGCACATGAAGTAAGGCCCAGCTGCTCAACCCTCACACCCTGTGACGGCTGTATCAGGCGACCGTATTTTCTCTCCTCACCGACTGTTGTCATTTCACGCCTTATTTCATACCACCACCCCCCATCCCCGTCAGCGAGAAGAATTGCTCTGGTTTTCCTAGTTAAACAGATTTGATTTGATTTGTTGTGGTTGAATGTGGGTGCGCCAAGTCCGTAGACTTGCTTGTGATAGATCGACGGTCATAAGGGGAGCAGTTTAAGTGTTGTGGGCTGGCCTGCGAGTGTGATAGTAATCCATGTGGTTTAGGACAACATACGTGAAGGCAAACTTTCCTTTAAATGAAATTGTAAAGATGTGTCTGTTCGTAATTAGTCAGCTAAGCTTCCTATTTCACGATATTAATGCAGTGAATAAAATAGTTTTAATAAATTAGATTAAAGATACGGTGACTTTTCTGTTTATCCCCGAGTCTCCGCGTTCTTCAATTCTCATCACACATTACATAAACACATTAATACGGTTCTTATGATACAATATATCATTTGTCGCCTCTCCCTCCCTTCACAGTGGCCAAACGACCCTTAGCCCCCCTAACCGAGACAGGATACATTACCCGTACTACAACAGTCACTATGCCTCTGGTCATGTGAGTTAATTAATTATCGTGACGTAAAGGTCATCCTGCTGGAAGTCATCTAACTAATTGTAACGACTTTCCATAAGGTGTGGTGGCCGAGTGGACATAATTCTGACCCTCCACCTGTCAAGTGCCACAGACCATGCCAGTCGGAGGAATGAAGATGGTGATAGTGGGGGTGCTGATGTTGGTGTTCATGATGGCGATAGTGATGATGGTGGTGGTGGTGGTGGTGGTGATGATGATGATGATAGGGGTGATAATGCTGTTGGTGGTAGTGATGGTGGTGGTGGTGGTGTTGGTGGTGATGATGGTGATGATGATGGTGGTGGTGATGGTTATGTTGTTGGTGATTATGTTGGTGTTGATGATGGTGCAGCTGATGGTGTTGATGATGGTGGTGGTGCTGATGGGGGTGGTGATGATGATGGTGGTGGTGATGAGGACGGTGATGTTGATAATGGTGATGGTGTTGATGGTAGTGGTGGTGGTGGTGACGATGGTGGTGGTAGTGATGATGAAGGTGGTGGTCATGATGGTTTTGGTGGTCCTATAGGTGATGTGAGTGATGGCGGTGAAAACACAGTTATAATCACAGCTCAAAACAAAAACAAACTATACAACCTCTTATGGTCGCTGCATTGAATGTCAGGACCCTTCAGGATACTGGCACAAATGAGCGTCCTGAAAGAAGAACTGCCCTTGTGGCAAAGGAGCTGGCGAGGTATAACATCAACATAGCAGCCATCAGTGACTCCCGGCTCCCACATGAGGGTCAACTCACAGAACGGGAGTCTGGATATACCTGTTTCTGGAAGGGTAAGCCTGCTGCGGAGAGAAACCCAATTTATGGAGTTGGCTTTGTCATCCGCCAAAGCATCTTACGCAGGTTAACTGAAATGCCTGTTGGGATCACCGAGCGTCTCATGACGCTCCGAGTCCCACTGAATCACTCACGTCATGCCCTTTTCACCCATGCATACGCCCCAACACTGGATGCAGAGGATGACATCAAGGAGGCCTTTTACGCCGACCTTGACAGAGTGCTAACCTCTATCCCCAGAGAAGACAAGGTTGTGGTCCTTGGTGACTTCAATGCCAGAGTTGGCAGATGTGCTGACATTTGGCAGGGAACCATAGGGAGAAATGGACTAGGTAAGTGTAACCCCAACGGCCTACTCCTCCTCAGCAAGTGTGCTGCACACAACCTCACTCTCACCAATACCTTGTTTAGGCAGGCCGACAAGTTCAAGGGTTAGTGGCAACACCCACGATCCAAACACTGGCATCTCATTGACTTCATCATAGTCAGAGAAAGAGATCGCCGAGATGTTCTCATCACCCGAGCCATGCGTGGCTCAGACCACTGTGACACTAATCATCGGCTCGTCAGAGCCAAACTCTCACTTCATGGCAAGACAAAAACCTGCAGAGACCCTCGGCCAGGTCGAAAGAATACACCAAGACTGTTTTGATGAAAATGACCAGGAAATCAATGGGGTCATCGATGATAAACGTGCTGCTTTAACTGACTGGCAAAACTGATTTAAAATAGAGCATGTGAAACACAAACACTTGCAGATCAACACAAGGTGCGCGAACTTTTCAATTCCACTAAAACATTTTATGTGCCAATTACTCATGGCGCACCCCCATCCGCTCATCCGACGGTAACTGGAAAAAGGACCACTATTCGCTGCTCAACCTAAACACCGATGTGGATGTCCTGACTACCCAGCAGGTCCCTCAGCATCCAGAGCTGTAACATCTCGGCTATCCTCCATCCCTGGAGAATGAAAAATAACAAACCCTCAGGGCCTGATGGAATCCCAGCCGAGGTGTATAAAGCAGGAGGACCTCTGCTTACTAGCTGTCTCCACTCTCTTCTGGAGAATATATGGGAAAAGGAGGAAATCCCCCAAGCTGTTAAAGATGCTTCCATCGTCAATATATATAAGAACAAGGGAGACCTTTTAGATTGTGGCAACTACCGCGGGATCTCGTTATTGTCCGTAGCTGGCAAGATTATCGTCTAAATCCTCCTAAACAGACTACTACCTGAGGCGGAAAACTTCCTACCAGAATCCCAATGTGGGTTTAAAGTCTAAACCCACATTGGGATTCTGGTGCCACGTGATGGTCTAAGCTTTAGACCATCGCGTGGCACCACTGACATGATATTTGCTGCCCGCCAGATACAGGAAAAGTGCAAAGAACAGCATCGTGACCTGTACATGGCCTTCGTCGACCTGACCAGGGCCATTAACTCGGTCAACAGGGAAGCCCTTTGGTGGTGACGCTCAACCGTTTTGGCTGTCCACCAAAATTCATCGCCATTGTGAAGCAACTCCACGACGGCATGAACGGAGTGTCCTGCACGATGGCACCCAGTCTGAGTTCTTCCCCATCCAAACGGGGGTAAAACAAGTATGTGTACTGGCGCCAACCCTCTTTTCCATTTTCTTGGCTGCCTTCCTTCCTCGTACTAGTGACAATTTAGCCGGCGGGGTGGACATAGAGTACCGGATGAATGATCTTTACAAAATAAGACGACTACAGGCAGGAACAAAGGTGTCAGCAGCTTCCTTTGCTGAACTTCAGTATGTAGACGACCTCACCCTTGTCGCTCACAGTGAACGCGACCTACAGAAGATCTTGAACACCTATGCAGATGCGTATGTACACTTCGGCCTTGAGATGAATGTGCGTAAGACTCAGGTTCTCTTTAAGCCTGCCCAAGGTTCAGCCACACCTCCACCATCCATCCAGCTTAACGGTACTACCCTCTCTAATGTTATCCATTTTCGGTATCTAGGCTCCTACCTGTCCACCACCGCGGCCATTGATGAAGAGAATCAACATAGGATCAGATGTGCATCTCAAGATCTTCGGCAGACTCCGTGTCTTCAGCTGTAGAGAGCTGAAATTATCTCGAAAGTTGCTCGTATTTCGAGCAGTGGTCCTGCCCAACCTGCTATATGGGTCACATACAAGAGGCACCTCAAGGCACTTGAAAACTTTCACCAACGTAGTCTACATTCGATCCCCCGAGTTCGCTGGGAAAACAAGAGAACAAATGCCAATATTCTTGCTGACACCAACTGTAGGAGCATCGAGGCTACCTTTAGTCTTTTATCTTTGAACAATTACGTTGGAATGGCCATGTTACTCGTATGGACGTCAGTAGACTGCCGAAGCAGCTATTTTACAATCATCTAACGAATAGTAAATGTAACGCTGGCAGGCAAATGAAAAGGTTAAAGGATAGTCTTAAGACAAACCTGAAAAAGTGCCAAATCGACCCCCTCACCTGGGAGACGATCACTACCGTAAAGCTTGGAAGAGCACCACACGAGAAGGTGTCAATACTTTCGAATTAGCCCGACTGCAAACCGAGGCAGACAAGCGCCGCCCCTCCCGCATTAGATGGAGCCCTCCACATATGCAACATCTGTGAACGACTCTGCTCGTCTCGTATCGGCCTCCTAAGTCACCTCAGAACTCACCAAAGAAGGTAACATCCCTATTAACTCATGTCATTGTATCATAGCTGGATGATCGTCATACTCTATTCCGAGTGACAGCAAAGTAGTAGAAGTAGTTGTAGTACGTGGTAGTGGTGGTGGTGGTGGTGGTGGTGATGATGATGCTGGTGATGATGGTGGTGAAGGTGGTGATGGTAATGGTGTCAGTGATGGCCACAGTGGTGGTGATGATGGTGGTGGTTGTGATGGAAGGGGTGGTGGTAATGATATTGGTGATGATGGTGATGATCGTGGTGGTGATGATGGTGGTGGTGTGTTGGTGGCATGATGATGGTGGTGGTGGTGATGATGGTGGTGGTGGTGATGATGGTCCATTGGTGATGATGGTGGTGGTGGTGATGGTGGAAATGGTGCTGATGGTTATAGTGCTGATGATTATGTGGCAGGGGTGGTGATGAAAGGTCGAGGGTGTGGCAGGGTGGGGAGGTCCAAGGTGTGGTAGGGGTGGTGGTGAAAGGTCCAGGGTGTGGCAGGGATGGTGGTGGGAAGGTTCCGTGTGTGGCAGGGGTGGTGGTGGAAGGTCCGGGGTGTGGCAGGGGTGGTGGTGGAAGGTCCTGGGTGCGGCAGGGGTGGTGGAAGGTCCTGGGTGGCAGGGGTGGTGGTGGAAGGTCCTGTGCAGGGGTGGTGAGGAAAGGTCGTGGAGGGTGTGGCAGGTGGGGAGGTCCAAGGTGTGGTAGGGGTGGTGGTGAAAGGTCCTGGGTGTGGCAGGGTGGGGTGGTGGTGGCAAAGGTTTGTGTGGTAGGGTGGTGGTGGAAGGTCCTGGGTGTGGCAGGGTGGGGTGGTGGTGGCTGGTGAAGGCCTGTGTGGCAGGGATGGTGGGTGGGAAGGTTTGTGTGTGGCAGGGGTGGTGGTGGGAAGGTCCTGGGGTGGTGGCAGGGGGAAGGTTATTGTGTGGCAGGATGGTGGTGGAAGGTTTGTGTGTGGCAGGGGTGGTGGTGGAAGGTTGTGTGTGGCAGGGGTGGTGGTGGAAGGTCAGGGTGTGGCAGAAATTGGTGGTGGAAGGTTTGTGTGTGTGGCAGGGTGGTGGTGGAAGGTCCTGTGTGGCAGGGTGGTGGTGGAAAGGTGGCAGGGGTGGTGGTGGAAGGTCCTGGGTGTGGCAGGGTGGTGGTGGAAGGTTTGTGGCAGGGGGGTGGTGGAAGGTTTGTGTGTGGCAGGGGGTGCAGGTGGAAGGTCCAGGGGTGGCAGGGGTGGGTGGTGGTGGCAGGTGGTGGGTTTGTGTGTGGCAGGGGGTGGTGGTGGAAGGTCCTGGTGTGTGGCAGGGGTGGTGGTGGAAGGTCCTGGGTGTGGGTGGTGGTGGAAGGTCCAGGTGGTGGTGGTGGGTTTTGTGTGTGGCAGGGGTGGTGGTGGAAGGTTCCGGGTGTGACAGGGGTGGTGGTGGAAGGTTTGTGTGTGGCAGGATGGTGGTGAAAGGTTTGTTTGTGGCAGGGGTGGTGGTGGAAGGTTTGTGTGTGGCAGGGGTGGTGGAAGGTTTGTGTGTGACAGGGGTGGTGGTGAAAGGTTTGTTTGTGGCAGGGGTGGTGGAAAGAAGGTTTGTGTGGCAGGGTGGTGGTGAAAGGTTTGTGTGTGGCAGGGGGTGGTGGTGGAAGGTTCGGGTGTGACAGGTGGTGGTGGAAGGTTTGTTTGTGGCAGGGGTGGTGGTGGTGGAAGGTTTGTTTGTGGCAGGGGTGGTGGTGGAAGGTTTGTGTGCAGGGGTGGTGGGTGAAAGGTTTGTGTGTGGCAGGGGTGGTGGTGAAAGGTTTGTGTGCGGCAGGGGTGGTGGTGGAAGGTTTGTGTGTGGCAGGGGTGGTGGTGAAAGGTTTGTGTGTGCAGGGTGGTGGTGGAAAGGTTTGTGTGTGGCAGGGGTGGTGGGTGGAAGGTCCCGAGTGTGTGGCAGGGGTGGTGGTGGAAGGTTTGGTGTGTGGCAGGGTGGTGGTGGAAGGTCCTGAGTGTGGCAGGGGTGGTGGTGGAATGCTTCAGGTGGGCAAGGATGGTGGTGGGAAGGTCCTGGGTGTGGTAGGTGGTGGTGGTGGGAAGGTTGTTTTGTGGCAGGGGTGGTGGTGGAAGGTTTGTGTGTGGCAGGGTGGTGGGTGGAAGGTTTGTGTGTGGTAGGTGGTGGTGGAAGGTTGTGTGTGGCGGGAAGGGGGTGGTGGTGGTGGAAGGTTTGTGTGTGGCAGGGTGGTGGTGGAAGGCTTGTGTGTGGCAGGGGTGGTGGTGGTGGAAGGTTTGCCTGAGTGTGGCAGGGGTGGTGGTGGAAGGTCCAGAGTGTGTGGCAGGGGTGGTGGTGTGGCTTGGGGTGGTGGTGGAAGGTCCGAGTGTGGCAGGTGGTGGTGGAATGTTTGTGTGCGGCAAGGATGGTGGTGGAAGGTTTGTGTGTGGCAGGGGTGGTGGTGGAAGGTTTGTGTGTGGCAGGGGTGGTGGTGGAAGGTTTGTGTGTGGTAGGGGTGGTGGTGGAAGGTTTGTGTGTGGCAGGGGTGGTGGTTGCCACACTATTGATCACCCACACCGGTGACTCACCGCTAACACCCACGTAGTGTTCTTAGCTTCGACACACCTCTAGCGTACCAACACCCTGATGAAGACTCCTTAACGTTTACCAGACGATCCTTTACCCCCTTGATCAACGTACCATCACGCCTGATCAGTGACCTTGAATGGCCGATCAATAAATTTTCACGCCTGGCCAACGCAACTTCACACCTGATCAATAAGTCTTCATTACTCTTACAGCTCCATGTCTCGTCAACACACCCTCTGCGCCAGGTTAAAACACCGCAGAACTTGGCCAATACAACTTCATTCTTAATCAAGACACCTCTACATCTGCTGAACACATCTACTCCTGGCCAAGACACCTCCACTGTTTGTCAACACTCTCACACGTCTGATATGACTTACCTCTACATTTAGTGTATAATACTTTCAAGTCTGGTTAAGGCACCCCTCCTAACCTTATCTAGCCCGGCGCTTCGAGGTTTGGCACAGCCTACTTTAACTCTTGGTAAACTGATGTCAACTCACGCCAGACAGTCTTCGCGAAGGGCAATAGGCTACAAACCAAACGGCGGTAATTTTATGTGTTTCTGTACCAGCTTAACTACTTGTAACTCATATTATTAAAAAAATATATTACTATTATTAACTAACTAGTTATACTATTGAACAAGCATGACATCATTTCTCTCTCCTTCTGCCTCTAATTATCTGTTTGTCTCTTTATCTATGACCATCTATCTCTCCGTCTGTAATCACCTGTCAGTGTATGTCTCTCGTCCACCAGTTTTCAAGCTGATGACTCCATGTGTCCTTCCGTCCATCACACCTACACTACATGTCTACCGGGAGTGAGTATTCAGTTAACGGGAGCGAGGTTCAGGAGTCAGTTAAGGGGGACGGGGTTCAGGAGTCAGTTAAGGGGGACAGGGTTCAGGGTTCAGGAGTCAGTTAAAGGGGACGGGGTTTAGTAGTCAGTAAAGGACGGGGTTCAGGAGCCGTGGGGGTTCAGGAGTCAGTTAAGGGGACGGGGTTCAGAGTCAGCTAAGGGACGGGGTTCAGGAGTCAGTTAAGGGGACGGGTTCAGGAGTCAGTTAAAGGGGACGGGGTTCAGGAGTCAGTTAAAGGGACGGGGTTCAGGAGTCAGTTAAGGGGACGGGCCCAGGAGTCTGTTAAGGGGACGGGGTTCAGGAGTCAGTTCAGGAGGGGGGACGGGGTTCAGGAGCCTGTTAAGGACGGGGTTCAGGAGTCAGTTAAGGGGAAGGGGTCTAAGAGTCAGTTAAGGGGAAGGGGTTCAGAGCTCAGCTATAAAGGGGTTCAGGAGTCAGTTAAGGGGACGGGTTCAGGAGTCTGTTAAGGGGGACGGGGTTCAGGAGTCAGATAAGGGGGACGGGGTTCAGGAGTCAGATAAGGGGGCGGGTGTTGAGTAGTCAGTTAAGGGGAAAGGGCTAGGGTGTCAGCTAAGGGGGGGGCTCATGAGTCAGTTAAAGGGGGCGGGGTTCAGTGATCAGTTAAAGAGGACAAGGTTGAGAAGTCAGCTAAGTATAAACTGCGATTCATCAAGCAGTAATTAATTTTTTCTATTAAATAACCTGTCCATAATAACATAGATAATACGATACACCTTTACTAACGCCCCAACACTGTACTGGATATGAGGTTTCCAAACATTACAGTATGGGTGTCCATCTATAGGTAAATATATTACGTACTCACCACGTTTTAACTAAGTGCAGCGTATCAGTGAAGCAGGTGACGGGTAGGTTAGATTACACAGCTATGATCGATATCGTAATGTCGGCGTGAGTGTTTTTACTGAGTCTTCTGATAATCATTTTATTAACCTTTAATCACAACAGAATAAATATACAAGACATAAGACATTGTGAATAATTAATTTTATGATTAAAGAGATTCTCCCAGCAGCAGGTTTATTACAGTTCTTTAGTTTGTAGATAAGAAAAAACTTTGTTAACGCAGATTTTGGTTTTAATTTTCTTTCTTCAAAATGTATTTCATATTTACAATGAATTTATGAAAATAATAATTAATGCTTAGTTAGAATTACAGGCACCTGGTATTAGCTGACTCCGCCCACTTAATTCACACACACGTTACACACACATTTTACGAGAGACGGGCGACTTGACCGGATCTTTAGAGTACAGTGATCTGACACCTACAGTATATTGCCGTTCGTTCACTCTCATACTCTCCCTCATTTTTATTAAACTACGGCGACGTGGCGGCGTTGTCTACACTTACTGTGCGATCAATTTACACAAATCGAACCTCGTGATCGATGACTAAACATCTCGTTATTACAGTAGTGTGGTAAGCTCTATCCGGCTGGGATGATAACGGCTTCTGGAGGTCAGGCTTCCGGTCGTCTGCAGCATGTTAGTTGGTTTTACCGAGAGGATTATTGTTATTTTATCCAGGAGAGAAAAATTAATATGTAAAAGGGTAGTACAACACTGCTCCGGATATAGGACCATTATGTGTAGACGAAAGTAGCACAAACGGTACTTCTGTGGTGGTGGTGGTGGGAGGTCAAATGGAGTAGTGGTGTTGTGGAGGTCATATAGGGTGGTGGTGGTGTGGAGGTCATATGGGATGGTGGTGGTGGTGTAGGCCAAGGGATGGTGGTATGGTGGTGCGGAGGATATATATGGTGGTGTGGTAGTTGTGGTTGTGGTGGATGTAGTGGTGGTGGTGGTGGTGTTGAGGTCATATGGGATGGTGGTTATGGTGGTGCGGAGGATATATATGGTGGTGTTGTGGTTGTGGTGGATGGTCATGTCATGGGATGGTGGTTAAGGTGTGTTGGTATGAATGTTATATCCGGTTTGTAATGGTAGTGGTGGTGAGAATCAAAGCCCTGATGAGTTATGGTGGTAAATTTTAAGGTCATGTGTGATGGTGGTGATGGTGATGATGTGTAGTGTACTGAGGTGGATGAAGAGGTAGAGGTGATGTTGGCGTGTATGGTGGTAGCTTGTGAATGTCATGATGGTTGGTGGTAGTGGTTATTGGTAGGTTTGGTTGTGAAGGTCATAGTGTTGGTATGAATGTTATATCCGGTTTGTAATGGTAGTGGTGGTGAGAATCAAAGCCCTGATGAGTTATGGTGGTAAATTTTAAGGTCATGTGTGATGGTGGTGATGGTGATGATGTGTAGTGTACTGAGGTGGATGAAGAGGTAGAGGTGATGTTGGCGTGTATGGTGGTAGTAATGGTGGTGGTGGTGGTGGTGGTAGTAATGGTGGTGGTGGTGGTGGTGGTGGTGGTGGTAAAGGTTGTGACAAATTTGTTATTGAGTAGTATATTATGTAACGAAGACAACGTGTATTTTGTCACAAGTGCTTCTTAGCAGGTGGTATATCACATGTGTTGTATCATAAGTAGTGCGTCATAGGTGTTACATTCACGTCATAAGAATGTTAAGAGAAGTAATATGTCACAGAATGTGTATTAAAACTCTACCTCGACAGATACTCCGTGTGAGAACAATTATTCTACCTTTTGTCTCTCTCTTGTACGAATTTTCTTCCTTAGAAAACACATCTGGTAAGGTGCCATTTTTATTATTTTATGGTATGATATGATGTCGCATTTTCTTCGACTATTTATATTACAATATTTGTTTGTCATATATCGTACACAAGGAGATTTTATTGCTCTTTTCAATTGACATATATGCGCCTTTGTATATTTTACATCATATTTCTTTTATGCAATATAGATTAACGAATAAACATGTTATCGACATACATGTATAATATATTGAAATTTCCCTGAAGACTTCAATAGCCTGTCATCAAGAGAGAGAGAGAGAGAGAGAGAGAGAGAGAGAGAGAGAGAGAGAGAGAGAGGTGAATTATTTGTTTGTTCATATTTTTTTACTATTACACACTCACCCATCACCCACACTCACCCATCAAACCCACTCACCCATCACCCACACTCAACCATCACCCACACTCACCCATCACCCACACTCACCCATCACCCACACTCAACCATCACCCACACTCAACCATCACGCACACTCAACCATCACCAACCCATCACCCACACTCACCCATCACCCACACTCAACCATCACCCACACTCAACCATCACCCACACTCAACCATCACCCACACTCACCCATCACCCACACTCACCCATCACCCACACTCACCCATCACCCAGTAACAGTCTTCAGTAGGAGTTAAAATCAGCGTTTTGTCACTGTACACATTATTTCGGTGGCTAATTCTTAGAGTTGTACTGAAACACGTATGTGAATTGCTTGATGGGATACAGTTATTTATGGTTCAGAAGGAAAGATGCACCTCATGATCGTGTTCTTCTGGTGGGCATAACTCAACAACTGGACTACTCAATACAGTTTCGGTAAAAGCAGCTTGATGATAGTTATTTTAGCACATTATCCTACAGTAATATGTTTTCGTGACACGGCTGGGTCTCATTGTGACATTATCACATAAATCTACGGAGGCAAAATGGCAGAGTTTCGAAAGGAATTTCAGAAACGACTTACTGACTTTAGAAGAGTTGAGAGTGAAACTTTCCAATTTTCAGTAATCCGTTTTACAGTATGGGAGTGTGTATGAAGGTCCAAAGACGCTGCGGATGGAAATAAAAGAGCTGCAGTGAGATTCAGTGTTGAGGAATAAGCGTCCATATGTTGGTGTTAATTAACAACACGACTAAAGTCTTCCGCTTCGAAATTTCTCTCTATTCTTTGGGACAACGTAGGTCTATAGACAGCTCTTCTCTGTTATGATCATGAACGAATGAAAACTACTATAATAACTTACTGATAAACACTTGAACTCAATTCCTAAGGTCGGCCCAATCCAGTCACTTGCTGCAAATTTTAATACAGCTGTACAAACTAAATAGCGTCGAATAGCAGACAGAAACAATAGCAGTAAACAAAGTAATGAAGAGTGTGTTTCTTGGGCTAAGAGATGCTAGTGACGATCTTGGTACTAGCTAAGAGATGATAGTGACGATCTTGGTACTAGCTAAGAGATGCTAGTGACGATCTTGGTACTAGCTAAGAGATGATAGTGACGATCTTGGTACTAGCTAAGAGATGATAGTGACGATCTTGGTACTAGCTAAGAGATGCTAGTGACGATCTTGGTACTAGCTAAGAGATGATAGTGACGATCTTGGTACTAGCTAAGAGATGATAGTGACGATCTTGGTACTAGCTAAGAGATGATAGTGACGATCTTGGTACTAGCTAAGAGATGATAGTGACGATCTTGGTACTAGCTAAGAGATGATAGTGACGATCTTGGTACTAGCTAAGAGATGATAGTGACGATCTTGGTGCTAGTTAAGAGATGCTAGTGACGATCTTGGTACTAGCTAAGAGATGATAGTGACGGTACTAGCTAAGAGATGCTTGACGATCTTGGTACTAGCTAAGAGATGATAGTGACGATCTTGGTACTAGCTAAGAGATGATAGTGACGATCTTGGTACTAGTTAAGAGATGCTAGTGACGATCTTGGTACTAGCTAAGAGATGCTAGTGACGATCATGGTACTAGCTAAGAGATGATAGTGACGATCTTGGTGCTAGTTAAGAGATGCTAGTGACGATCTTGGTACTAGCTAAGAGATGATAGTGACGATCTTGGTACTAGCTAAGAGATGATAGTAACGATCTTGGTACTAGTTAAGAGATGCTAGTGATGATCTTGGTACTAGCTAAGAGATGATAGTGACGATCTTGGTACTAGCTAAGAGATGATAGTGACGATCTTGGTACTAGCTAAGAGATGATAGTGACGATCTTGGTACTAGTTAAGAGATGATAGTGACGATCTTGGTACTAGCTAAGAGATGATAGTGACGATCTTGGTACTAGCTAAGAGATGCTAGTGACGATCTTGGTACTAGCTAAGAGATGATAGTGACGATCTTGGTACTAGCTAAGAGATGATAGTGACGATCTTGGTACTAGCTAAGAGATGATAGTGACGATCTTGGTACTAGCTAAGAGATGCTAGTGACGATCTTGGTACTAGCTAAGAGATGATAGTGACGATCTTGGTACTAGCTAAGAGATGATAGTGACGATCTTGGTACTAGCTAAGAGATGATAGTGACGATCTTGGTACTAGCTAAGAGATGCTAGTGACGATCTTGGTACTAGCTAAGAGATGATAGTGACGATCTTGGAGATGCTAGTGACGATCTGGTACTGGCTAAGAGATGATAGTGACGATCTTGGTACTAAGCTAGTGACGATCTTGGTACTAGCTAAGAGATAATAGTGACGATCTTGGTACTAGCTAAGAGATGCTAGTGACGATCTTGGTACTAGCTAAGAGATGATAGTCACGATCTTGGTACTAGCTAAGAGATGATAGTGACGATCTTGGTACTAGCTAAGAGATGCTAGTGACGATCTTGGTACTAGCTAAGAGATGATAGTGACGATCTTGGTACTAGCTAAGAGATGCTAGTGACGATCTTGGTACTAGCTAAGAGATGATAGTCACGATCTTGGTACTAGCTAAGAGATGATAGTGACGATCTTGGTACTAGCTAAGAGATGCTAGTGACGACTAGCTAAGAGATGATAGTGACGATCTTGGTACTAGCTAAGAGATGATAGTGACGATCTTGGTACTAGCTAAGAGATGATAGTGACGATCTTGGTACTAGCTAAGAGATGCTAGTGACGATCTTGGTACTAGCTAAGAGATGATAGTGACGATCTTGGTACTAGCTAAGAGATGATAGTGACGATCTTGGTACTAGCTAAGAGATGCTAGTGACGATCTTGGTACTAGCTAAGAGATGATAGTGACGATCTTGGTACTAGCTAAGAGATGATAGTGACGATCTTGGTACTAGCTAAGAGATGATAGTGACGATCTTGGTACTAGCTAAGAGATGCTAGTGACGATCTTGGTACTAGCTAAGAGATGATAGTGACGATCTTGGTACTAGCTAAGAGATGATAGTGACGATCTTGGTACTAGCTAAGAGATGATAGTGACGATCTTGGTACTAGCTAAGAGATGATAGTGACGATCTTGGTACTAGCTAAGAGATGATAGTGAAAACCTTGGTACTAGCTAAGAGATAATAGTGAGACCTTGCTATTAACTAGGGGCTAGTTGTGACGACCATTATATTTAATAGGGAAGAACTGTGACACCTTATCTAGCAGTTGTTACATATGGCTTTGTATTTACATGCCGTTAGTATATTAAGATGTGTGCTGTCACCATTGCAAGAGTGGTTTGGCTTTTTATGAAATGAAATGTAAAAGATCTGTGTCCTTTTGTTATGATTATTCAAAGTTTTGTATTTAATGTGAGTTATATTGGTTCAATAAAATTTTTAATATATTGTAATCATATAATACTATGTACGTACAAAAAGAAGTTTTGAGTTAATATTCCAATTGTAAAAGATGTATTGTTTGTTTATGTTTAAAAGATGCCTTCCGCCAGGGGTGAATACAGGATGTGGATGTAAGACCAGAAAAGTGATTGTAATCTTGTTTCATCCATTGTATATCCTACATTTTGGTATTAATTTGCTCACCAGCATTTGGGGTGAATACTAAGTAATACTTCCGTGAACGGAGGAAAAGCCATGTTGTGGGATTAAGATAGATAAATTAATAATCAGTTGGGCCACAAGGCCATGGGGTGTCAATGTTTGTACTCATGTTTTACTGTAAATACAATAGTTCTTAATTATTATATGTTAGTATTTCTCGGTCCTGACTTAATTTGCACAGTATAATGAATAGTATCCTTGGATGTATTCTCACAGTGTCATTATATTAAATATCATCTTCAACTGTCAGCCAGAGGTAGCAAAGGATTGTCTACATGATTCTGATATGTTAACCAAAGCCGTTATGTCAGAACGTGAATCTGATTAATGGGCCTAAGAGTTAGAGCACTGCTGAAAGAGGAAGGTTATTCAGTAGTGGCCGTGACACAGTGACGGACTTGATAGAGATTTAGGCACCCCGGAGTCAGCCTTGATATTTGATGAGACAGGTTCGAGTCTCAAACACTGTCGGGGCACTAAATGTGGCCTGTGTTCCAATACCTGACTTAGAAACCGAAGGAAAAGTCGGAAAATCTACTTTTTCCTCAAAGCAAAGTCAATAAATGTTGCAAAGTAATGAAGAATAAAGATTGGCAAGTATATGATAAAGCTTGTCTTCAAAAGAGACCAAGCTCTCAACTGGCTCAACTGTGTGACTGGAGGAACCAGCAGTAGAACATGCTTTAAGAGAGCAGCTCGACGATGGGCTGATAACAACCCAACAACAAACAACCTGAATCTATACTCATTAAGAACTTACTCATCAATATTTAGAACATTAAAAACACTAAAGTCCAAATTGCACGTCTTTTTGCACAAAATCTAATAATACTTGTACTGAACACTGAGGACATATGTCACAAGGATTGGTACGATCAACGTGCACTACACCACCCGCGCCTCACGTAACACCCTGGAGTCTGAATGAGGGAGGGAGGTCAGTGTACAGTATAAACCAAAAACTAAAAAAAAATTAAAAATTTTGCCAGTGCAATTGGTTAAAATTTTGTCTAAATTTCAGCTTCTTAGCATAAACAGTGTTTGAGGCAACACATGGACAAGCAAGAAAATAATCAATCCACTCAGTAAACCCTTTGGCAACTCATATATATCCTCTGGGCACGAGCTTCCTGTGGCAACTGTTTATGTAATTGGGGGGGGGGGGGAGGGTGTACAAGAATAAAACAAAGATAAAACTGCGAGGTAAAAAAGGCTTGTAAGAGTAAAACAAGTGTGTGGGTTTTATTACCTGAAGCAGTTACCCTTAAACAGACGAGTCTCGTTAGTGCCACTTTCTGAGGAAGGATTAACCTCATTGAAGTTTTGTTTATTAAATTGTTTGTGAGCCAAGAACTCAGTGTTTCCTTCCTTGTCCAAACTCAATTGGCGTCGTTCTTTTTCAACTAATAATTTACAGTTAAGTGTCGGTAATCACGAGACTCTCTTGCTTAAAAAAAAAATCCTTTGGTGCAATTTGGGCAAGCCATGGCCAGCCTCTAGAGTGGGTGTGGTATTTAACAATTTTGAATCTCGTATCCTGAATCGTCATATTTCCCAGTTATTAAAATTAATTTACTCCTTATCCATATATTCAAAATAATGTACACAATATTATAGCAGATCCACAGGAAGTATAAATCTGATTCAGCAAAACGAAGAAAAAATCGTTTAAATGTTATTTTTCTTTATGTCAAGATACGGTGTTGTCATTTGAGGTTAAACTAAAAAAAAATCCATCTGTTTGAGGCTGCCTGGCACTAAGGTCACCTGGACGTGAATTTACATAAGGTATAGAATCTGTTGCCAACAAAACCACACCTCTGGTTAATGAGCTGCCTGACTCAAAGAAACAGAACAACTCACTAACTCATTTATAGTGGAGGACAGTGGTCGCCAATCCTCAGACTTGAAGACGAAACTTTGATTGATTGACTTGATTGGGATCGTTATCTTTTATCTACAATTACAATCTGTTGTAAAATATGACGAACAAGTTGAAGAGTTTTAATAAGAATATAATAAACGTGACATTTAATTTGTAATTTAAGTGTTAAGAATTGTTTAAGAACAATCACCCAAAATAAATTGGTATAAATTAGCAACGTCTCAAATATATTTAAAAATAATTTATAATTGATCATTTGTCATTAATATTGGTAACAAACACCATATATACTTCTTATATGAGTAGGCTAGACTTTGCTAATGAGCCTTAAATTAATCTGAGTCCATCATCAGTGTTATAGTTGGTATGACATTTGCTGTCCCCAGATCTGAAACTCAAAATGAAGTTAGTCTTCTCTTTAAAAACCTTGCTAACATTTTAAGCAACTTTTCATTCCAAATAATCTACAAGTGTAAGTATAACTGTAAGTGTAAAGGCCACAGACTGGCAGCACATATTCTGTGTAGCTATAGGTTAAGAGGAAGGGTCGAATGGTATACCGACCTGACCTAGATTCACTTTTTTTAGACTTCTTTATCTAATATTTCCAGAGTGTTGTGTGTCAACCTTTAAGACTGCCTGTTGTTTATATTTATACCAGACAAGTCGAAAATTTGAGAAAGAGTAAGATATTTTGTCATGGTCCCTACACAGGATAACGTGTTATCGTCCCTACACAAGATAACTTGTTTCGTCCCTACAAAAGTAAGATAACTAGTTATAATCCCTACACAAGTAAGAAAACTTGTTATAATCCCTACACAAGTAAGATAACTTGTTATAATCCCTACACAAGTAAGATAACTTGTTATAATCCATACACAAGTAAGATAACTTGTTATAATCCCTACACAAGTAAGATAACTTGTTATAATCCATACACAAGTATTATATCTTGTTATAGTCCTTACACAAAAATGAAATTGCACGAAAAATTTTTTAATTTGTGTTATTTTATACAAGGTCAGGCAAAAACAGTTTTTTGTAATGTAAGATACCCAATAAAAAGGATATGGGTCAGAAGCGTGGTTAAAGGCCTTTGAAATGTGGTGTTATAGATGAACGTTAAGAATAAGTTACACTGACAGGATAACAAGTGAAGCAGTACTAAGGTTAGCAAAAACTTCAAGATAAATACTTGAAATGTACAGAAACATAAAAATTAGATACCTTGGTCATGTAGAGACAAAGTTAAGGGTAGGAGGGCCAGGGGAAGGCAGAGACCGGGATGGGTGAATGAAATTAAAAACTTGGTCCCCAGAGAGATACAAAACCTTAGAGGATTGGTCAAAACAGCCCGAGAACGTTTAGAGTAGAGAACTGTGGTCACCAACCCTCAGATATGAGGGTTGATTCACTGGTCTACAGCCAAAATGCTTCGGAAATGAGAGTTAGTCAATCTTTACTAATTTGGGGGCACTGAGCACAAAAATGATGCTTAAAATTGTCAATTGTCTCTATTTATGAAGATATGGGATCAGGTCCGTAGCCAGTACCCTTTACTAGAGAAGGGGGGGGGGGGGCAGGCTTGTACCGAATGGACCTATTGTACGACTTACATTGATTTTGGCACTGTTTGTTTTTCTGGCAACCTCGAGGACAGGAAGTGGATAATGCAATCAGAACTCAGGTATTACATCACCCTACTTACTGTATTGCATCAATTCATTCCTGGAAGTCATACAGTGACTATGTGTCATATTCATTCCATAGGTGTTTGCTTACATTGATGATTTTTAGTCAAATTAGAACAAAGATGAATATACCATCTGCTACACCCTCATTCGAAGGACTACCCGTTCATGACTCATTCTCCCCGGAGTCAGAGGACCAGGGAAGAGGATGACGGAACCTGCGAAGCCTGTGAGTCTTCAACTTCACAAGACCCAGAGTTAGATCTTAATTTGACATCTTCTGAAGAGCACAAGATAACTCAGAATGAACTAAACGACCTGGTCAGAGATCTGGAATTGCCAAAGAGTAAGGCAGAACTGTTGGGCCCCAGACTGAAGCAGTGGAATCTCCTTGGTGAAAATGTTAGTGTGTGAGTTTCGTGACAATCAAAAAGAACTTGAATACAAAAGACAATAAAAAATGCGTCGGGTTTAATCAAGATAAGCAAGTGACCATTATATGTTATTAATATATTGTATACATACAGTATATACAAATTGTGAAAATTATATTTTCTTGGAAACTTCAGCCAATCAATTGTTTTTGTGGTTATACTCGTTTTCAACACCAAAAAATCCAAAAGGGAAAGCCGTTTTATCTTCGAAGCACAAAGTTTGTCCAACTTTGTAGACTTGTTATAACAGGTCAAATATATTTATTTTATGGTGTAACAAATATTTTTTAGAAATAAAGTCAGAAATTAAGTAAAATATTGTTCGTTATTCTTATAGTATTAAATAATTTACAAACGACTTGTTTCAATAATTAACTGAGACAGATAATGTTGGGAAGATATTGGAAGCATAATGTGTTGTCTAATGGTAGACCCTGCTGCCATATGTGACCAAGTCCCAGGTTGATGATCTGACTTTCTGCCTCATTTACACACAATTGCAGGGTCTCAATTGTTTCTCTTACTATTGACAACAGTGACCTGTGCCCTGGGTGGGCTATTCACCGTTAAAAAAAATAAATTAACACGGGAAGGTTTCTGGCGCCAAATCTCAACAAACATTATACATTCACTGTTCTTCATTTTTGTTTGTTGAAGAATATTTTATTTGCTAAAGCGACGAAAAAACTGGAGGACTTTTGTAAATCATGAAAATGAAAGTGGCTAACGGCCTGTCAGGGGCAGTGTGGATACAGCACACTATAGACTAAGCATTTTATTTTGTCAGTATATTATAAAACAACGTAGCAACCAATGCAGTCGTCAATCTTTCATTTCCCCCAATACACTATGTGAGGTAGCCATTCACAGCTGGATGAAATGGGGCGTCTTGGGCGAGAACCAGAACCGAGAAGCTTTGTTTACATTGAGATATATTATTAGAATAATAAATCAAATGATTTGTACACGAACATATAATCATCTCAATGATTTAAGATGGATCAAGAGATACACATTGATATATATATATTTTAATTCTAATTAATCTTTTTAATACTAATGCTGAACAAATATCATATTATGCGTTTACATAATAATAATAATAATAAAAATAAAAATAAAAATAAAAATAAAAATAAAAATAAAAATAATAATAATAATAATAATAATAATATTAATAATATTAATAATATTAATAATATTAATAATAATAATAATAATAATAATAATAATAATAATAATAATAATAATAATAATTCAGTAAATCATCATACAGGTTTGCGTTTGGTTTGCCATGCAATAAATTATGCCGGCATACAGTTCAGCATGTGTATTGACTAGACACTGTAGGTATGCAGTGTACAGTATATAGACCTTGGAGGTACAGCGCAGGCATACAGCAATAGAAAACAGTAAGGCAATATGACCTAGGACAACCGACAAAACCATCAATCAGTGGGGTCCATTAGTTTGTGTCTCCCCCACAACGAAGGGCCACATTATTTGTCCCGTGTTTCCTACTTAACATTAAACATTTGAATTTTGGGAAGTTTTTCATTAGCCGAGACAGCACACACACTACCATTTTATGTTCTTTGACCTCGAGTACAGCTGTGACGTCCCTCATAAAGCTCTCTACGTGCCCCAGTAGACTTCCCTACCCTATCCGGCCACACCCCCAACAGGGCTCTCAGTTATCATGATGGATGTGTCCCCCTGCCACCCTCACCCCCTCCGAATACCTCAGCTCTCACACTCCGTTATGGTGAACAAATGTAAGTAAATTATTCATATTTTCAGTTTTGATTTTTCTCCTTGTATGTAATGTTTATCATAATAGTATATATTTTAAACAGTTTTTATTTATTTTTTATATATTATGTTACGGAAGCAAAAATTTGTTGTGCTCTTTCTGTTGTCTAATTATATGAAAAAATAATGTATACTCGTATATACTGGAGATACCTGGCAGTCTTTCCAACCCTAAGAACTTGTACAATAGCACCACTATCCGACTTACTTGCTTCAATCGACGTTTCCACAAGATCATAGTCTCTGTAACACTGGATGGCAACTCACCTGTAGGGGAAAGATAATCTCTCTTTAATTAACTGACCTCATAATTATATAGTATAACTAAATATGTGAATCCCCCCTGACTGTCTCTGGAAAGTTTTCTGTTAATTACGTCCCCGAGTAAGAAAGAAAGTCTGGGTCGTATTCATTGATATATAACACACGATATAATGAATTTACACTTTATCACAAGATGAACTGGTTTTATGAATACTTGTAATAAGCAAAAGGAAAATACGATTTCGTAAGCAACGTTAAATAAAACACAAAGACAAAGATTAAACGAAGATGGAGAGGCTTCAGCAGGGTGGGAGGGCGTCCATCACTAAGATCCTCAGACAACAGTGAACGCTTCCTCTGCTGGGCAAGGACGAAGTACTATGAAAATATTTACATCATAAATAATCTTCAACCATAAACTCCTATTGCTACTTCATCCTCAGACCTCAAGTATGACCTTGGCTGCTCCTCACTTCCCTTAGTGGATGCCAGTCGTAAAGTGTAAAACTGTAGGATATAATTACAACAAAACTTTTGAATAATGCAATATGAGTCATCAGTGTGCACGAACCTGCAGTCTGTACGAACCAAAGAAGTCAACCAGTTTGATGAGAGGCAGAATGAAACCAGAATGTGAAGAAATCTTGTCCAAAAGCTCGTAATCAACAGTTTTATAGAGAACAAAGTGAAGACTCCGGCATGATAAACCAAAAACAACAATCAAAGAGACTCCTGGACAATACACAAAAGCCATATCTATAATTCAGGTTTAATCCACTACGAAGATTATAAAAACTCAAACACCAAATGCTAATTTTGAACCTAATCATTCTTGAAAACTCAACATACAAAGAAAACACCATTGCCAGGAGTTTTCAAACACCAGCAGCTCAGCCAACTACGATCTCAGGTTTTCAGAAGACAAACGTTGGGCGGAGCAGACACCAGCAGACTTGGCCAGAAATGAATTGAATTTAACACACAACTGAACCAGACATTTATTGTAACTCGGTTATAAATTATAATATCAATAATATTTAGGAACAAAAAATAATTATACATGAACTCTATTTTAACCTGAAATTATGTGAATATAAGTCCAGTTTCATGTCAAATCGCCTAAGAAGTAATTAACCGTTTAATAATGAATGTATGACTGAATTATTTTTATTACACAATGCGATTCGGACGTCTTGCAATATTTCTAGACCTATTGCACTTCTCTTATGATTTCAATTATAAGAAAATGACGCGAGCTTAGCAAATCCAAATTCATTTCGAACTCGTATATTGTTCCTTTGTGTTTGTAAAGTTATGTGGAGAATGATTGAAAAAGATACTTATTAATGTAAAGTTAAGTGATGTTGATTGATAATGTGGCTTAGGCAAATTGAATAAAAATTTAAGCATCCTCAAACATCTTTTGTGATATTTACAGAAATGTATTCATGTGCTTGTAAAATGTGTGGAAGAGACCTCATATCCACAGACAGACAGAATGATGAAATACTAGAACGAAATTGACACCCAACTCTGACCCACAACACAGCCTAGCCGTACGGGAGGGGGTAGGTGGCATACCGTTATCGTCAGACGCAAAGTGACTGAGAAGTACCACCACTCAAGATGTCAGATACAAGATAGCGGTCATGGGTCACGGGGTGAGGGGTGAGGCACCACTGGCTGGGCTCTCAGCTCTTGGCCCGGAGCACTAATGAACAGGAAAGGAGCCGCCACACAGTCTGAGGCTCCGGGTGAATTATTAGCGGTGTCCAGAGTAACATAATAGGAGTGATGTTAGTGGAATGAACGACCTAAATCGCATTATAATTATTTATTCTCTTTGCGGTATTTTGAGGGGCCTTATATTTATTGAACTATTATATCTGATTTTTAATACTATATTATATACCAAATTTTATCCATATTTTTTTCTCGTAATGGATTATGTCTTTAGAATATTTAAATGCCACGCCAACTGTCACGTATTTCTGATATACTTGGCTGCCTGCATGTGTAAGGTGCTAGATCCACCTCTTACACCTGGCTGCCTGCATGTGTAAGGTGCTAGATCCACCTCTTACATCTGGCTGCCTGCATGTGTAAGGTGCTAGATCCACCTCTTACACCTGGCTGCCTGCATGTGTAAGGTGTTACATCCACCTCTTACACCTGGCTGCCTGCATGTGTAAGGTGCTAGATCCACCTCTTACACCTGGCTGCCTGCATGTGTAAGGTGCTAGATCCACCTCTTACATCTGGCTCCCACGGACAATCACTTATGAGTTCACCAGACGCAGTGAATTTGCACCATTTAAGACGTTCCTGCCGTTAAATTGAGAGGAGTTTCTTGTTGTACTGCACCTTGTCTGAATTCAATTTTATTTCTTATCTTGTGTCATGATCGAGTAACTTGTGTTAATAAAGCTGTCATGGTCTTTTGTTTTTATTTAATTTCTGTTATTTAGAGCTAATTACAAATTGTCAATTCTGTAATTTTCTTAAATGTTACATAACATTGCCATCCTCCCAGCCATGTAATTATGAATTATCTTTTGTTATTTTTAGTGTTGAGCTTCCCACTGACTTGAAACTTTCACCTTTCAAGTTACTAATTCAGACTAAGGGAAATACTCTGGGGTAGGTAAACAATCTGGTAAAGCTAAGAATACGTATAAGAATGATAAATTAATTGTGAATGAGTGTGAGTAGATTAAAACTGGACTATTATTTATGGATGTATCTTTAGGATGTTAAATTATTACAGAAACATTATAATTGGACGTGAGGGCCAATGTATACTTCACTGTTATCTGTGTCGAAGTCTCCTGATTTTAGTAAACAAATATAAACGGCCAAACACTGCAGCACAGTCATCATGTAGTTGAGAATATATAACTTGGTTGCTAACGGGTCTCTGTCAGTAAAATAGTTTCTCTGAATATATAGAGGTTGGAAAATTGATGACTAAAAAGACACAATTGTACTCAACATCATTATAGTATTAACATCACTATCTTGTTTACGATTAAGGGAAAGAATGTTTCAAAAGTGGAGGTTCATCAGTGACCCAGTGAATGCTAGAGAGGTCATCTCTGTACACCCAGACCAGCGTCACTCATACGTATGCTGGTCATCAGGGCCGTCATGAGAAAACTCCATGCATTATGAGATAAACCTAGTTCATGATAATATTATAGATATATATATTTTATGATTTAGTTTTGGTATTAGCAGCAATTATGGCTGACATTATGGATTACAAGGAAGTATTAAACTACTGCATTTATCCACCCAAAAATTTGCCATAGACCCGTTGCCATGAACTTGGTGATCGCGTTATGGCTGCCAGTTAACAGGCAGACCAGTTCACTGTATCCACCTTAGAAATGTAGGAGGTTGTGCTTGACTGCAAGATCAAGTAATTTAAATATGTTTGGAAAGAAATTAACACAACATATGTGGCAAACTTGGTGGACCATTCTATTTTAAATCCAAACTTGTCGCTTCTTACACATCCAACGGGAGAGAGGGAAATGTGCTGCTAACGATAAGAAGAAAATGGCCCAGAATTTGTCTTGGTGAGATACTAATATTCGGTGACCCATCTTTAAGCAGAATTTAATGGCGAGTAATAAACGGTAAAATGACCACACGAAGTTAAGACATTATACCATACACCAGCACACATGGAGCAGTACTAGACAGATAAAAAGTCATTGAGCTCTCTAAAGGTGATGTAAATATGTGGATTATGTTTACAATAAATATATTTGTGTTAACTAAAAAACGTAAATGCTCAAACTGATAACCGCCCCACCGGTGAAGCCTCCCAGACGACTAGTATGGTTACACCGCTATGCCCATTACCTGCACCATTTGTCTCTTTTCAAACAACAGCGTATTTATTTATTTATAGAACTTTTGTTTATTACCACGAAACGTCTGCTGAACTTCAGGCAGTTTGTATATATATTCATATATACGAGTATATCTTCTATGCATAACCAACCTTAACCAAATTTAGTTATAGTATAGCTGTCTTATGAAAGAAAACGTCTTATCACATGAAACAAGAAAATTTACAATAAACGAATTAATTCTAACTAAAGAAATTATGTAATACCACTTCACCATAATATCACTGAACTTCCTCTGTAGGGGAAGAAACATCACTACATTAATCTATAGATCTATATAACTTGTTTTTCTCATAAAGCAAAAACAAAAGGGTTTATATGTATTAGGGATGATGATGTAGATTATTATAATATAAATTAAATATGAGAGTGGATGTAGACCCTCCCCACGAACCAGCATCATGGTAGTGAGTGAGACTGTTACACTTTCGTTAACCCCCGAAATACTCGTTCGTTATCAATGTGCGAACTGGTACCATGGCAACCGTTGGTCAGCTTGGGGTAAGTTGTAGTAAAAGTTTATAGTGTGGACATATTGATCAGATCTTCCCAGAGTGGTGAAAATCCGGAATTTGTTAAGTTATTTTCACGTGACACACAGACAGGCAGACGACCAAAAACTAACACCCAGTCCAGCAGTTAATAAAAATAAAGCCGATTGAAAAACTGTCTCCTGGTACACTAGATAACATTAACACTGGTAAACAAAGAGTTGTGTTGTTTCTTATCGTCTATCCCAGCTGAAGTAGTGTTTCTTATCATCTGGACCAGCTGAAGTAGTGTTTCTTATCGTCTGGACCAGCTGAAGTAGTGTTTCTTATCGTCTGTCCCAGCTGAAGTAGTGTTTCTTATCGTCTATCCCAGCTGAAGTAGTGTTTCTTATCATCTGGACCAGCTGAAGTAGTGTTTCTTATCGTCTGGACCAGCTGAAGTAGTGTTTCTTATCATCTGGACCAGCTGAAGTAGTGTTTCTTATCGTCTGTCCCAGCTGAAGTAGTGTTTCTTATCGTCTAGACCAGCTGAAGTAGTGTTTCTTATCGTCTAGACCAGCTGAAGTAGTGTTTCTTATCGTCTGTCCCAGCTGAAGTAGTGTTTCTTATCGTCTGTCCCAGCTGAAGTAGTGTTTCTTATCGTCTGGACCAGCTGAAGTAGTGTTTCTTATCGTCTGAACCAACTAAAGTAGTGTTTCTTATCGTCTGGACCAACTGAAGTAGTGTTTCTTATCATCTGGACCAGATGGAGTAGAAGCAAACATCTTTAAATATTAATTCTTCTCGTCGTGTCTAGTCTTGTACTTTATTTGGAGGAAGGAAGTGAAGGTGATAAGCTGTCCCGCTATGTAAGGTAGTGAATGTCTCTACAAAGTTGTCCAGTGATGACAGACACGGTGCAAGGCGAGTAACCACATACACACACACATACAAAAACTAATAAAAAAATATTTTGCAAAAATAATAATAACAATAATAATAATAATAATACTAATAATAATAATAATAATAATAATAATAATAATAATAATAATAATAATAATAATAATAATAATAATATACAATGAACGTAGCCTTGGCCTATACTGTATATTGATAAAGGATAATAATAGCGCGGTGGTAAACTCTACGGTGCGCGGGAGCCAGGTTTAACTATCCGCAGTGTACAGACGCACCCTAAGAACACTACCTGCTGCGGATCTCATAGGGGTGGCTTGTGTTTGGTTTAGCACTTCCTTTAATGTTTTACCATCTACCCTAACCTAACCTAACCTAACCTAGTCTAACATAACCTAACGACGCCATAAATTAAGAGAAAATATACCATATACGAATTAATTTACATTAAGTTATCGAAACAAAATCCGTTTGGTAAAAATATCAGTTGATTTTAAACCTTAATCGGCGATTATGTGCGTGTGAGGTGTGTGTGTGTGTGTGTGTGTGTGTGTGTGTGTGTGTGTGTGTGTGTGTGTGTGTGTGTGTGAGGTGTGTGTGTGTGTGTGTGTGTGTGTGTGAGGTGTGTGTGTGTGTGTGTATGTGTGTGTGTGTGTGAGGTGTGTGTGTGTGTGTGTGTGTGTGTGTTTGCGTGTGTGTGTGTGTGCAATAATAATTAATAATTAACGTTTTATTGAAAGAGCATGGCAACGGAAGGCTGAAAATATACAGTTACATAATTGGGAAACGGGTGATTTGACGGACAGTATATACAAGTAATATAAGTTATACAATTATGATATAAAATAACTAGGCGGGGAGAAGGTTATACTACAGAGCATTTGAACATAGTGACAGAGCAATAAGGTAAGCCCAGTCAAACACGAAACTTTCACAGATTAAGCTGGGTATTGGGGTGATTGCAGTGGGTCGCAGCTCATTTAAGGATTGTGGGCTGGTTGACTTGGGCACTGGTGACACATATGAGGTCTTTCAGTTAGCTGGGCATCTTGTTTGACTGAGGGAAGCATTGATGATGGAGCAGAGGGGTGTAGCTAGTTCCGGGGAGAACTCCTTGTAGAGTTTCATTGGTAAGTCAATGGGAGTGGTGGAGCGCTTTAACTTCCGTTTGTCTAGACGTTTTGCTACTTGAAATTCTTCTACTAAGTCAGTGGGAAGGGGGGCTGGTAGGTAAGTAGGGAGACTGGTTGTGTCAAGCCGTGGGAGCGTCTGGCATGCATGTAATTGCGAATTGGTCGTTTGATCGCTCAGCTGCGTCACCATTAGTGAGATGGCTAAGGAAGAGGGGGGGGGGGTGTCTTATTGTTTAGACCACGGAGTTCTTTAAGCTGACCATACCACTTACTGATGTAGGTCTGCTTCAGGTGTTGCAGCTTGGTTAGGTAGTGGTACTTCTTTGCAGTGTGTATTTCATGGATGACTTGGTTGCGAAGGGACCTGTAGCGGTTGTGGTCATTAAGATCAAAGGCTCTGTCTCTCTGTTGCACAAGTTTATTTGATCCGAGGTGTGATCCAGGGCAAGTCAGCTGGGTGTGATCTGACTGACTTCTCGGGTAAGAAGTGGTGGTGAGCTTCCGTGGTGGTGGTGGTATAATTTATCCATTTGGTGTCAACGTCATCCACACTAAGTACTTCAGTCCAGGGATGGTGAACTATCCACTGCCCGAAGAGACGCACTGCAGAGTCTTGATGTAGGGTCTCTGTACTTGAGTGGGAGTGGCAGCTGGGGACCAGAGCACTGATAGGTGTGTGATACACCCGATAGGAGGCATTGGTTGAGGTGGTTGGTACTGGTCCGCTAAGTCAGTTAAGATAAAGTTAAGGGTATTTTGACCGTGTGTGGGGAAGTTCACAACTTGTGATAGTGACCGCTGGTACTGGATATCAGTGGTGTCAATTTCGTTATAATCCCCGCATAATACTAACTTGGCACATACTGTAGGTACCAAACTCTGAGGTGGTCTGAGGTGGTAATGAGGTGATTGATAAGAGTGTCTCTGGTGGGTGAGCGAGGTGGTTGGTATGCCACACAGTATGTGATAGAAGCAGTGTGGCGCGGGTGGGCGTGTGGCACGACCCGTACCCATAATGCCTCCACATCAGCTAGGACTAAAACATCCAGGCGTGACGGGCGTAGTTCATCTTGACCATGTGAACGAAGGTGATGAAAGAGTTGATATCCCTAAAAATGCCACGTTTCAGAAACAATTTGCCAAGCTTCACAGATGGCAACGAACTATGTTGTCAACGACTGATCGAAGTGTGGTTGCCAGTTCGTCAAATTTATTAGCTAAGGAAGTGACGTTGGATGACCATTAAGACAGGAGACCGTACCATATTCGTGGAACCTCAGTGTATTGGTATGGTCTGGCAGGGGAAGGTTTCTCTGGTTTTCTAATGGTGTGTGTGTGTGTGTGTGTGTGTGTGTGTGTGTGTGTGTGTGTGCGTGTGTGTGTGTGCGTGTGTGTGTGCGTGTGTGTGTGTGCGTGTGCGTGCGTGTTGTGTTGTGTGTGTAATAATAATAATAATAATAATAATAATAATAATAATAATAATAATAATAATAATAAATATAAAAATAATAATAATAATAATAATAATAATAATAATAATAATAATAATAATAATAATAATAATAATAATAATAATAATAATAATAATAATAAATAACGGTGTGTGTGTGTGTGTGTGTGTGTGGACAATACCTGGTTCGATGGCCAACAAGCTCATGCAGACCCAACAGCTCTCCTCTGCCTCCTCTCTTCTATACAACGCCAGGCTCTCTATCTACTGTTTTCTCACAAGCCATCTGTGTCCTGGTCTGCCATTCACATGATTGGATAAACAACGTTTAAAATCTATACTCGTCCTGTTGACACACTTCTGTTAGACATGATAGACAAAGAAGAGCTGATATCATCGTGCATTTGGCACGGTGTTCACTGCGGCTACAGGGTGCGGTCGATGTGTCCGTATGTGTGTACCTTGTCGGCGACATCGACTTCAGTTTATTTTAACTTCCGTATTCGTGACCTTATAGAAAGGGAGGTTGGGTTATATATTGGTAATATTACACAAACAACTGTTTATCGAATATGTAAGATCTACCAACTATTTCATCATATAATGTTACAGTAACTAACAGAAGACCAAGGGGGAAGTTTCACAAAACATAATTTACTGCAAAAACATGTCACGTGCAATGACAAGATGGCTTCAGTAGAGTATATTAGCCAATCAATGTATGTGTATACCACACTTTACCCTTTGTTAAGGCATTATATAAGTTGTGACGTGCACGTACAGTACATGGTGGAGGGAGTGGCCAGACGGGCTGGACAAGGTTGTGTGAGCAGCAGCCTGGCTACGTCATACAGAGTCGCCCGGCAGCGCTTCACCTACACACACTGCGCTTTGTCCACTCATCATGAACATTGTGTCCCCAGACCCTGATCATATCTCTCACCTTCGTTACGCTTTACTAAGCAACATCGATCTTTACTATTTTAACCTTACTTCTCTACAGACATGATTATGAACCCTTTACACATAATACTATAGCTCTTTATCCACACACACACACACACACACGCTACGACTACTTAGCTGTCACTCTGAATGGAGTATGACGATCATCCAGCTACGATACAATGATATGAGTTATTAAGGATGTCATCTAGGTTGGTGAGTTCTGAGGTGACTAAAGAGGCCGATACAGGACCGGCAGGGTTGATCACAGAAGTTGCATATGTAGGGGGCTACATCTAGCGCGGGAGGGGAGGCGGCAGCGTCTTCCTGGCGTTGGTGCTTGTCTGCCTCGTTTTGCAATCGGGCTAACTTGAAAGTATAACGCCTTCTCGTGTGGTGCTCCTCCAAGCGTTACAGTGTGGAGTAATCTTCTCCCAGGTGAGGGGGGTCGATTTAGCAGTTTTTCAGGTTTGTCTTAAGACTATCCTTATACCTCTTCAGTTGCCCGCCAGCTTTACGTTTACTATTCGTTAGGTGACTGTAAAGTAACTGCTTTGGCAGTCTATTGTCGTCCAAGCGGGTAACATGGCCAGTCAAGCGTAGTTGTTCGTGGATAATGATAGCCTCGATGCTCCTACAGTTGGTGTTAGCAAGAATATTGGCATTTGTTCTCTTGTCTTCCCAGCGAACTCGGAGGATGGAACGTAGACTACGTTGGTGAAAGTTTTCAAGTGCCTTGATGTACCTCCTGTATGTGACCCATGTCTCGCTGCCATATAGCAGGGTGGGGAAGACCACTGCTCGATATACGTGTAACTTTGTAGAGAATTTCAGCTCCCTGTAGCTGAAGACACGGTTTCGGGGTTTGCCAAAGGCTTGAGATGCACATCTGATCCAATGCTGAATATCTTCATCAATATCCGCGGTGGTGGACAGGTGGGAGCCGAGATACTGAAAGTGGGTAACATTAGTGAGATTATTACCGTTAAGCTGGATGGATGGTGGAGGTGTGGCTGAACCAGGGGCAGGCTGAAAGAGAATCTGAGTCTTACGTACATTCACCTCAAGACCAATGTGTGCATACGCATCTGCATAGGTGTTCAGGATCTCCTGTAGGTCGTGTTCAGTGTGACGACAAGGGTGAGGTCGTCTGCATACTGAAGTTCAGTAATGAAAGCTGTCGACACCTTTGTTCCTGCCTGGAGTCGTTTTATGTTGAAAAAACCCTTCATCCGGTACTGGATGTCCACCCGCCGGCTAAATTTGCGCTGGCACGAGTAAGGAAGGCACCCAAGAAAATGGAAGAGAGAGTTGGTGACAGTATACATCCTTGTTTAACCCCCGTTTTGATGGGGAAGAACTCAGACTGTGTACCATTGTGCAGGACACTACCGTTCATGCCATCGTGGAGTTGTCTCACAAAGGCGATTAATTTTGGTGGGCAGCCAAAACGGCTGATGGTCCACCAGAGGGCTTCCTTGTTCACCGAATCGAAGGCCTTGGTTAGGTCGATGAAAGCCATGTACGATGCTCTCTGTACTTTTTCTGTATCTGGCGGGCAGCAGAGATCATGTCAGTGGTGCCACGTGATGGTCTAAAGCCACACTGAGATTCTGGGAGGAAGTTTTCCGCCTCAGGACAAATTCTGTTTACAAGCACTCCCATGTTCTTATAAATACTGACGATGGAGGCGTCATTAAGAGCTCGGGATATTTCCTCATTTTCTCATATATTCTCCAGGAGAGAGTGGAGACGGCTGGTAAGCAGAGGCCCTCCTGCTTTATACACCTCGGCTAGGATTCCATCAGGCCCTGAGGCTTTGTTATTTTTCATCTGGTTGATGGCAGTAGCTACCTCATCCAGGGATGGAGGATAGCTGAGGTGGGGCAGCTCTAGATGCTGAGGGACCTGCTGGGTAGTCAGGACATCCACATCGGTGTTTCGGTTGAGCAATGAATGGTAGTGCTCTTTCCAGCGCTAAAGGAGGCCTTCATCGAATGAGTGGAGGGGGACTGCGCCATGATTGATTGGCCCATAATTGTTTTTAGTTGAATTGAAAAATTCGCACACCTTGTGCTGATCTGTAAATTTTTGTGTTTCACATGCTTTATTTTTAAACCAGTCGTTCTTTAGTTTGCGAAGTTCCCGCTGGACCGCCGCCTTCTTCTTACGGAAGGTATCATCTTTGGTTCGAGACTCAAGGTTATTCTGCCAGTCAGTTAAAGCAGCAAGTTTAGCACTGATGAGTACATTGATTGCCGGGTCATTTTCATCAAACCAGTCCTGGTGTATTCTGACCGAGGTTCTCTCTGCAGGTTTTTGTCATGGGATTTGCGTTGTTTGCTGCTGGGTTGTTTAACAGCCCATGTTCGAACTGCTTTCTGAAAGCATGTGTTTTGGCACTGGATCTTCCAGACGCTTACTATTAAAACCTCTTCTGGAGGCTTGCTGCCTCTGCCGTTTTGGGGCAACATGAAGTGAGAGCTTGGCCCTGACGAGCTGGTGATCAGTGTCACAGTGGTCTGAGCCAAGCATGGCATCCCGGCGATCTCTTTCGCTGACAATGATGTAGTCAATAAGATGCCAGTGTTTGGATCGTGGGTGTTGCCACGATCCCTTGAACTTGTCGGCCTACCTGAACAAGGTATTGGTGATAGTGAGGTTGTGTGCAGCACACTTGCTGAGGAGGAGTAGGCCGTTGGGATTACATTTGCTTAGTCCATTTCTCCCGATGGTTCCCTGCCAAATGTCAGCATCTCTGCCAACTCTGGCATTGAAGTCACCAAGGAGCACAACCTTGTCTTCTCTGGGGATAGAGGTTAGCACTCTGTCGAGGTCATCCTCTGCATCCAGTGTTGGGGCGTATGCACTGATGAAGAAGGCATGACGTGAGTGATTCAGTGGGACTCGGAGCGTCATGAGGCACTCGTTGATCCCAATAGGCATTTCAGTTAGCCTGTGTAAGATGCGTTGGCGGATGGCAAAGCCAACTCCATAAATGCGGTTTCTCTCCACAGCAGGCTACACCTTCCAGAAGGTGTAGCCAGACCCCCGTTCTGTAAGTCGACCCCCGTCTGGGAGCCGGGACTCACTAATGGCTGCTATGTCGATGTTATACCTAGCCAGCTCTTTTGCGGGGTGGCAGGGGTGGTGCTCCTCGCCTCAAGGTTGGGTGACGGGGGTGGTGCTCCTCGCCTCAAGGTTGGGTGACGGGGGTGGTGCTCCTCGCCTCAAGGTTGGGTGACGGGGGTGGTGCTCCTCGCCTCAAGGTTGGGTGACGGGGGTGGTGCTCCTCGCCTCAAGGTTGGGTGACGGGGGTGGGTGCTACTCGCCTCAAGGTTGGGTGACGGTGCTCCTCGCCTCAGGTTGGGTGGCGGGGTGGTGCTCCCTGGCAGGTTGGGCCAGGCAGGGGTGGTGCTCTCACCTCAGGTTGGAGTGTGAGGTGGTCTCCTCGCCTCCAAGGGTGGAGTGGAAGGGGTGGTGCTCCTCCGCCTCCAGGGGTGGAGTGTGGCCCGGGGTGGTGCTCCTCGCTATGGGTGGGTGGCAGGGGTGGTGCTCCTCGCCTCAAGGGTTGGGTGTGGGGGTGGTGCTCTCGCCTCTCAGGTTGGGTGGCCGGGGTGGTGCTCCTCGCCTCAAGGTTGGAGTGGCAGGTGGTGCTCCTCACTTAAGGTTGGGTGCTTGGGGAGTGGTGCTCCTCTCCGCCTCAAGATTCAGTGGCAGGGGTGGTGCTCTCGCCTCAAGGTTGAGTGGCAGGGGTGGTGCTCCTCCTTGTAAGGTTGGAGTGGCAGGGGTGGTGCTCCTCGCCTCAAGGGTGGAGTGGCACCCAGGTGGTGCTCCTCGCCTCAGGGTGGAGTGGCATGGTGGGTGCTCCTCGCCTCAGGGGTGGAGTGGCGCAGGTGTTTATCCCCTCGCCTCAGGGTGGAGTGGCGCGGTGTGCTCTCCTCGCCTCAGGGTGGAGTGGCGGGGGTGGTGCTCCCCGCCTTAAGGTTGGGTGGCGGGGGTGGTGCTCCTCGCCTCAGGGTTGGGTGGCGGGGGTGGTGCTCCTCGCCTCAAGGGTGGGTGGCGCGGGTGGTGCTCCTCGCCTCAAGGGTGGGTGGCGCGGGTGGTGCTCCTCGTCTTACCGTCACCCATCATTGTAATCGATGGGTCAAATTAACGTTAAATATGATTTGTTAATAACTTAGAGTTTATATTTCATAAGGGTTGTAACAGGAAGAAGAGTGTTGATGTGTGGTAAGCTGTGTATCTAGGTAGTGTACGATGCACGAAACTTGACAAATGCATAAAAAAAACATTCTCTGACGATGTTTTGATTAGATAACCTTAGTTAATGAGTATTCTGTGTAACATTTTAAGAACTTGGGGAATTCTGCAGGCGAGCAATGTTCTCGAACAATTATGAAAAATTTTGGCAAAATGCATATACATAAAGAGACGAATAATAAATGACAGCTTCTCAGTGCTTGTAATATTTTACCTTTTTCATATCCTTATTATTCCTGAGATTCTTCACAATGGAGTTTGTGTATGGCCAACTGGAGGTTAAAAATAGCGCTTGACGTCACTGACCGTGTCTGGATGCTCTGGGAGAGTCTGAGTCGCCAGCCCGGTGTCGCCCAGCAGCATATCAGTTCTCTTGGTGCACAAGGAAATTTGCTCGCATTTTTGTATCGCTGTACATACTATGAAATGAAAAAGTGAAAAATATGATGACAGTTAAGCAAGAGTAGAAATGAGAGCAACTTGTTTTATAGAGTCTTTCTTCGCATCGAATATCAGAATACAAATATGATAATGGAAAAATATTATTAAAATAACAAACTGCCGTAAAGAAAAACTAGATCAGATGGAAGGTTAACTCCATACTGTTGTACAACCTCTCACACACGGACAAAGTACAGTATACGCACAGTGGGATCATAGTAGTTGTAGAAATCCCCTTCAGTGCAGTACATTGAGGTGTTTCAAGAATTAGGGAGGACGTGAGATGTGGACGAGGCTCTCATTAAAAGTCTCGAGAAATTCACGTCTGGTTCGCACAACAAAGCAAAATGTTAAAATCTCTGTTTTATAAATTTCTTATCAACGTGAAATGCGATCATCACATGTGTGCGGTTAAAGCAGTAAAGCGGAGTAGTTTGTTTGGTTTGAGTGGACAAATTGTTTGACGTTTAGCGTTACAAAGGTAAGTGAGGACCTATCATAACATAACATAACCCCATATGGTAGGTGTCTTTGGAAAACAATTGAATACACTATAGGGGTTTAAAAAAAAACATAATCGCCTAGGAACCTGAAAGGGTGTATGAACTGCTTCCGCTGGCTCCTGAGCTTCCAGATATAGGAACTCGGTATCTGCAGTGCATGAAACCTTCTTAATCATTTCCTGTGCTACTCATAATGTCTCTGTCTTTTCAGATTTTACGAGTATCTCTTTCACTTTAAATGTCAACTTAGCCGATATAATCGTTCTTGAAATCGTAGCAGAACTCGCAGCTTACGAAACTTGTGTGAATGTTGGTCTGGTCACCTGCAGACACTGAAGTAAAACCAATTGAAATTTATTGAGTCATACGCATCTAGTTTCTACACACACAGTACCTATTTAAGGGTCATTGATCTGATAAGTAAGTTACAGAGGGAAGAATGAATAAGTGGTCATAGAAAGGAAGGTTCAGGTTCATCTGTTTTGAGGAAAGTGACAAAGTAGAGGCGTCGTGATAGTGAGTGCTGGCCGGGATGTATTAGGTAATGGTATAATGGTATGAGAGCCGAGGTAAACGGGTAGAACAGCCAAGCCCGGTTTTGGTGGTAATGATTCCCGGGGTACAGTCTCGGTTACATAATCTGTTAAAACCAAGTCAAGGGTTGGATATCTTATTGATGGCGATTGGCGTCACCAGTAACTGAATCGCAATGACACAGTTTGAAAGATATCCTTGAAAGTAAGAATCGTCGAGTGGTCGTCGAAAGCTTACAAAGTGTGTATCCACTACGAGAGGTATATATGGTTAACTGATAGGATGAGGGTGGCAACGAAAAGTGACGCTTTGTGATCGTCATTCCATTTGTGTGTTAACTCGCCAATAGTAAGACTTTTTTTCTTATCTCTACCCAAATTCGAGAGCTGATCGACCTTGACTTAGCACAGGGCAATATACTGATAACCCTCGAAGGAACGTCATGGTGAGAGCCGCCAAGTTATTACGAGACAATTTAAGGGAAGAAATTTTGAATAATATGAAACTTAACACAAATTCATGAAATTATTAGAAATTGCCACCCAAGACTTCTTTATTTGTGGTTAACTTTACACATAATTAGATGGTGCTTGTACGGCAGTGCTCCTAAGGTCTATTTTTGTCAATACATTCTTATATTATTTAGAAACATATTGGTAAAGCAGTTCCCAGTCTACAGTTCTATCGGACTGTAGTAGACAACTCAGTTCTTGTCAGTGACCTGTTGTGCAAATGTTATAATCACCTGCGATATTGAAGAAAACTCAGATTATATTTACCAATCCTCTCATTACGGACAGAACAGATCAGTTTACTTGAAGAGTGTACTGTACACCTTGGTCAATGAAGCTAAAAATGCTTGTCTAATTCTTCAAGTTTTGAATTAGAACCAAAATACTTACATAACTACTGTTAGCAGAAAGCTAACAAGAAATTACCTACTTAAATTAGCTTTTTTTACAGGATATATTTTTTTTAACAGCATTTTGTAGAAAGGTTTTAAATCAACTATTCTCACTGCCTCCTTTGATCACTTCAGTTCTAAAGGAAACTCAGTTAATTTAAGTCCCATAATGAGACAACCAAGGCTTTTATATTAAAAAAAAGACCTCTGAAATATTCAAAGGAATTTTCTCCTAATAATCGATACACAAGCTTTACCTCGTGACCAGACCTAACCGGTGTTGTGTGTTTCTTTACTGGTTGGAGCTGCTATGTGGACGCGTGAGTGGTAGTACCTCACGCCACACCTTGGTGCATACGGAAACCAGTTTGCAGTCCATCTCCCAGGCTACCGACCACACACACTCATGTTACAGTGATTACCAAACACCGACTCAATATAATAACAACTACGGAAGTACAGTTCTTCATACAATAGCTTACTGCTTCTCTTTTGAGATATGTGAAACATTATTCATTTACTTTCTTTCATTGTTGTTTTACATAAAATTTGTTACCTTTCATACATAATTTTAACCAAGAATCAAACTATATACTTCAACTACATCATTATATCTTACATGTGCTATGCACATATTGCTTGTAGTCATTACATAGTTCAACATTTGGGCCTTGTTACCGCTGTGTTGAGAGCACAATCTTATATGGTAGGTAACAAGCAGCGCACAACTCCACAAACTGTATTGTTCAGTAGCTGAGACAGCACTTGGATGCATCAATTTGTTTGTAAGATTCCTTATAAATTAATATATTCTTATGAATGACATTAAATAGTAAAGAAAAGAGGCTGATATATAGTCGTGTATAAGTGGTGCTGAGACAAAGTGGTTATCTCGCCCCGCATAAAGCGAGTCATAACTGGCATTAATTACCTTTCCCCTGAATCCCCGCCTCTCACACTGCTTCTTAGTTCTCGCTCCAGCTCTGGCCCGGCTCCCCCCCCCCCCTCCACCTCTTGACATTTCACCCGACATTGGAGAAAGGTTACCAACTGCTGGTGCAGACAAGAGTGTGAAATAATATTCACAAGGTATCCCAAAAAATTTAACTTTGTCTTTCAATTTTGGGGTTTTTGAAAAAAGAAGTTATTGCCTTTTAATAACTTAAGCATAGGGTTAGACCTCTAAAGCTTTGGAGTTTATTATTCTCTTAGTCCTGTTAATGATAATTTTTTGCCGAGGAATGATATGTGTTGGCCCAGGAGCTGGTAGTACTTGACCTGAGCAAGGTGAAGGCGTTTGATCTTGATAAAAATGATTAATACAATAAAAGGGTCAACTTATTTAACGTTATCAGTAAGTTTATAAAATCATCAAAGGAAATTTTTATGTTTATTTAAAGACAAGAAGTTAAATACCTAAGGGCGTAATAAATGATTCTGTTTCCTTGTTTGTGTGTGAGTGTGTGTGTGAGTGAATGTGGCTCACAACCCTGTATTATTGGTGACATATACAGACACAACTGTCGCCATAAATCAGCTACAACAACAACCTGTAAGCAGTTATAGGTTGTGACACATCCTTTTAGTCTCATGTTATATAACCAATTAACTATTAAAGATTCATTTCTATCAGTGGTGAAATAACCTATATATATTTAGGTCAGTGTTTAATGGTGAGCCTTAATGAACGAGCGTCATTATAATGTAAGATGGTGTAAAGTATTGATGTTGTTTGTCTCATTGTCGAGAATCTACAGTATATAATGAGCTATTTTAGTCCTATTTATTCGTTAACATCTATCGGTTTGACTAAGTTTAGCAGTAAATTAGTCAATAACTAATTTATTTTTTTTTAATGCTCACACGAATGGTTCAATAGTTAACTAGGTGTTTTTTTTTTAAGCGATACATCATGTTTCATCATTTATACACTACTTAGACCTCCTCAAAGAGACGTCTTGTTAACATCCAATTCTGATTTTTTTTTTCTCTTACTTCTCGACAATACTTATTCGGCCTTTGGTGTGCAGGGTTTATAAGGCACGTTCTATATTTTGAATTTTCCTAACCTAACCTAACCTAACCTAACCTAACCTAACCTAACCGTAAAGGGAGTAGGGTGGCGTGGGGAGGGTAGGGTGGCGTGGGGAGGACAGGTATTCCGAGATAGCTGACAGGTTAGCTCGAACCTCTTCCCCTTAGTGTGAGACCAAGTAGGGTAGGTCTGGTAATACTGTCCACTTCGCTGATGCATTATGGGTCATCTTTTCGCTGATGCATTATGGGTCATCTTATTCGTGTGGGTTTGTTTACCTTCGTTGGCGCTAAAATTAAGAGTACTGCTCTCTCACCATGGACATTTTTTCCTCCCAATCATCAAGGGCAAGTCCTATATCGCAGAGAGAACGTGATTTATTAGTCCATTTGATTGGGGAAGAAAATATTTTACAAAATATTTATACTTGTGGAAAGCCTGTTAGTTACAAACACAGGGGAACTATAAATTTTCTAAGGTTTCCAATGTAATTTTCAGATATAACTAATGTACAGTAATACATAAAATAATAGTAAATGGCTTTTAAGTGCTGATATGCCTCTAATATGTTGTCATGGGTTAAAATTTGTGGTTTTCAGATAAAACAAATTTATAAACTCCGCAATTTCAATATGTTTTATAGTGAGACGGTCGTATTTATGGCAAATGTTTTAAAATGTTTTATTTAGAAGTTAAAGATAAGTTAACCTAACCTAACCTAGCATAACTTATCACATACCATGGGCGAACTTACTATTACTGAGACGGGGGAAGCTGCTGTGAAGTCCTCTATATTAGCCAAAATACTGTATCATATATGCTTAAGTCACATTATCATTAAATATCCAAACTCCATCTCCCAGTGAACTTCTTTATTGTGCGCCTAATTCAGCCAAATAAGTTTTCTGTTTAAACTTTATGTGACGCCTAGCAGCCGTCACACGTGTACTTGTGTTATGGTGTAACACCTCTTACAGCAAGAACATCGTCCACATCATGCCCTTTGTTTATAAACCTGTATCAGTTGCCCCATCCAAGAGACATCCGGACACTCAGAGGTTGGTTGAGTCACCATATCAAGCGGTTAAGAGCCAAGACGAATAATAATGTTTGAAACGCTGTTATGATGATGGTCCAAAGTCTCACAGCTAACAGAGAACAGGCTGGGTCTACTACCTATACTTGAATCTGTCTTCCAAACTCATTTAACCGTATTATTAAAATTTGGTTCGATAATGACTTTAGTATTGACCTATAGAAAGCGTATCTTTGTTCTCTCATCACCTTATTTATAGCTGTTGCCTCTCTTATTTCTGTCTCACACGTTAAGGTCATATATAATAAGTTTTAATCATAGCTTTAGAGACAGACTTTTGTGAGGTTATGCAACAGTTGTCCAGCTACTGCACCTAGTGAGGGTCATCTCTAAGAACAGGTCTTGACGTTCTGGGTGGTTTTATGTTCCTAATCAGAGCTCATCTTCTTCCTCGTTCTCAACCCTTTCATTTCTTAGGTCAATGTTAGGTATCAGTCGAAGAGTAAAACTTTAGGCTCTACGAGGTGTTCGCTTTCTCAGGGTTCAACGATGCTTCTTCGCTTGCAGGCATGCTATATGTGTCGACTTAGGGGTACTTTGCATTCATCATTCGACGGAGCTGCACAAGTGTATGGCCTTTGCTTCTCTGAGGGCATCCTAATCTCAAAGGAATCCTTCACGGAATGCATCCCATCCTACCTAGTCGGAGAGGGGAGCCACGTTCACTCACAAAATCCAATTATGTTGGTTACACTCTGATGTACAGTACTCTGTCCAATCTAATATTGCGGGAGTAAGAGGTTTTACATTTGTCAACAGAACAACTGTCATGACTCGGTACCTTAGTCATGATTGTGTATTTGTATAGATTCTGTTTCAGGACATTCTAAAGCTTTACAGTTTCTCAGGAACTCTCTTATCTATTTTGTAATCAATTCACTTGTTCCTCTCTTTAAGTGACAAATAGATCGAATGAAGTGAGTTGGACCTAATCTAGCATGGGAGAGTATGGTTGTCTTTACATCATTAGCCATTTCAAACACCTGAACCACTCTCACGCTATAAGCATAATGTTAAGGTCATCGTGGTTTCGTCAGTAACATACACAAATAGACTCTTAATCGAATGCTCGGTGTCACCCCATGTCAAAATAATGGCCCTTCCATCATTTTTACACACGTGAGTACTGCGGTAACAACAGGTGTACGAAGTGCGGGTGATGACATATCTCCTAACCCAAACTTTTCATATATAATGTACAGTCACAGTCAAAAGTCCTGTCGCCTCTCCTACTGCCGGGGTTCGTAATGCATCAGCAGAGACTATAAGACTTTTGACCGTGAGTGTACGTTCTTGGTTTAATTTTCCTCCACAACTACAAATCCTTCTCAGTTCCTCCTTAATATAAACCCTATTACAAGGGGACATTAACCCCAACATTGGTTACCATAAGTTTCTGTTGACTACTCCTCCCAACCAGCAACTACCAGAATTTGGCTTCCCTTTCACCTTAACAATTAATGGTTCAAACAAGAGAAGAGGGTCTGTATTAAGGTAAACATGTCAATGGCAAGTCACACGTTATTGTCTACTCTTGCCACCCCTTGATAAGTTACTGTCACATAGCTCGAAGCTGCCACAGTTTGATCCGTTTTAGATACATTTCTTATGGCTATCTTCCTGATATCGTTATATATCATAAAACTCTTTTGTACCCTTTCCAGTGAAGAAAAAAAATCGTAACAGTGTGTTTATTTATTTCTTACCATAAAAGGGCACAACTGACAGAAGTGTGAAATATTCAGAAAAAAAAGGTAGAAGCACCTGATATGCGTCAATTGGTCCTCATCTTTTCTTTCATAATCATAAAGAAATTCACCTGAAGAGCAACAATTAGGTCCAGGAGTGTGGCGTCTGCTAACCCATCTCCAGTGTTACCAGAGGAGAAAAAAATAAAGAACGCTGTCTGCTGTGTTTAAATAAGCGAGAATGCAATTATAACGATAAGAAAAGAATGAGCAAAGTTATGATAAACGGCTGCGAAGATCAAAGGAGAGATGTACTGTATGTTAGAGGGAAGTGAAGGTAAGAGTGTTTAAAAGGTAATTAAGGAATGAGTGGGAATAATTATTCTTATAGATTAAAATGAAATTAAGGTTAAAGAGGAGGATTATCTTACTCGTAAGTGTTCAAACATCGATGAATGAGGACAGATTTTGAAAGGATTAGAATACTCGTAATTGTAATAAAAGCTTCAAGGTGAGAGGCTCTGATAATGAGAAGTTTAAGAATATACGTTGATAAATATGAAATCCCTGGAAAGACTTATAAGGCGTATGATAGGGAGAGGCTGATAGATAGGTGTGTGTGCTGAGGTAATTCAACTATGTACTTGAAAAAATGGCATCGCGTTCTTGCCAAGAGGAATTAATGAACCAGAAACAGAAAAACAATGAAATTTAATCAAATTTAATCAAAGAGCAGCTGTCCAGGGTACAGCTGATATCAGGAGTCCACTGCAGCGATTTCGAGGGTGTGGTTGTATCGTGTCATGTCGCTAAGTCCTCACAGAGACTGATACAACATACTGACCTCACCTGACAGTATGATTCAATTAACCTGTTGCTGGCATCATACACACAGTAGCGTGAGAGATATCAGTACCAATACGACAATGTAGTATCATGGGACAAGTTCTTCAGGGGGAAGTGCTTTACTAGATAACAGCTCTGCAACGAAACATTCTCTTAAGCAATGTTCCTGTAAGATCCTTCTTCTCTGTCCGGTAGTATAGAATGAGGTGTTTCTCCTCGCGGCAGAACTCTCCCGTTCTTTCGGTCATTCACAATGTTAGAATGATCAGTGTCAGGCCAATAGCTCTCTCAGTGATAAGATGATATCAGTATGGAAATAGAGAAAGACTCCTTCTCTTGGGTTTCACTTCTTGAAATCTGTCCCGAGGTGGATTTATTTGCCATGCCTGATAATTAATCGCCGTGTCTCCTTATTTGTGGCTCCCAGGCGTCAGGAAACTTCAGCAAGCATGAAAAGTCTCCACTAGATTGGACAAATGTAATTAGGTTTGTAAGTTTCTTCCTTTGCTTCTCGGTTGATGGTGCTCTGTATTCTGATAGACCTTTTCTTAATCTGGTGGGTTGAGTTTTCTCCTTTAGCTGTGTTGATTTCCTAAACCAAATTCTGGTTAGAGTGTCTCTGCAAACCTGGTTTCGTTACCTCGTCCTCTGATTTTTCTGGGATTCTCTTGTTTCTTTCCTTAATATTCACTTTGAGTAACTTTTCAGTCTATGTAATTTCCTATATTTTGCGGTTGTTTGACTCTTATCTGGCTTCTGCAATATTGTTTTTACTGGAGGATCTACGGAAGCCTCAGTTTAGATATCACGAGAACATGGGAGCTTCTGTTTCTAGTTTGCACCATCGCCTCTTTATCTTACTTGTCTTCCGGACATACGAATAGTTCTAGACAAGGTCAAGTTATAAAGATACAATTGACCTGAAATTCCAGATTATAGTCGAGCTTAGATAGAATGACTTGGTTCCTTCCCTCCCTCCTTGGGTATCTTATTGCGTTAGAGGAGATGGAAGGTTGGTCGTAATCTCTTGCCCCTCCTTGTGTTTTTTTTTTGTGGGAAAGAAGGCCATTTTTTTAATCCAGTCCGCCTTCAGCAGGAACATTCATGATCGTTCTATCCATGATCGTTTATAAACTGGAATTACAGTATTAATCTCTCTCTCATTCTTCTATACAGGTATACATACATTAATCCGACAAGAAGGTATCAAGCTACCCCCTTGAAAGGTTGGTAAACAGCTGTTGTGATATTAAACATACCTTCACCTTGACGCCTATTCATCTCTTCCAGAGTCCAGCTGGGACTAGAAGGGAACAACCTCAAGAGAAGAGCAGGAGGAGGCAAGGTACAGGACCCTGATCCCTTAATATTGTGTTGTTCAAAAAGGGCCAGAGACTCCGGGAGCCTGAGGCACCAAGGCCCTGAATGAGCTGGGTTCTAGTCCCATTGAAACCACAGGAGACACCAGAGCATTGCGCTGCTTGTTTCAGTGACTCAGTATACAGTAGTGATCCAGAGAGGGAACACCTGCTGCATACTGGGGTCTGGTCCATCACCTGAAGACCACGAGGGTGTCTTCCAGATGTAATATCCAATCATTTATACAAAAAAAAAAGAAGTGAAATAGTCAGACAGGAGTAGACAGGAGAAAGGTAGAACACGACACTACCGTATATCAACAGTGTTCAGGGAAAATTATCCCACTTTTCCGTGAAGAATCTTTATTCTCTTCTCTAAGGCGAAGGGTCGTCTGAATACTACCAACCAGAGGTGGCACCCTATATACTGTGTGTGTGTGTATATATATATATATATATATATATATATATATATATATATATATATATATATATATATATATATATATATATATATATATATATATATATATATATATATATAATCAAGACATCTGAAGATGTCTTGAATAAAGACCAAACCAATCAAGCTTATCCACGTTTTCATTGTGGATTTACATGAAATATATATATATATATATTCGGCTCAGAAAGCAAAAAGCCACCACATCGCATTGTGGTAGCTTTTCGTTTTCTGAACCCAACCTATACAGTACTGTATATACACACACTGGCATTTCAAATATCCAAACATACAATGATACTGGATTATTGAAACAAACTTTTCGAGATAGAATGTTAACAAAAATGCCACACTTACCTAAGTGTGTAGCTGAGGAGGCTCACATAACCCAAGTCACCATAATTACACACCTGAAAAAGAGAAACAGAAATTAATATTATTTAAATAAACAATAACATTAAAGGTTGGTGAAATAACTAGTGCGTTATACAGTGTAGGTCAGAAGCAGTTGTTGGCTGCCACACTACACATGATCTGACTCCTACACCACAGTGAACAGAAAATACCAAGAGTGAATAAGTGAGACGGGAAGTAGTAAGGGTGATGGTAAAGATAGGTAAATAGGATGGCATATGGCAAGAGTGAAGGGTGAAGAGAGGAACCTGTAGGGGTAGAGAAGGAGGTAAGACTTTGACTAAGAAACCATTGAAGACGTGAACGACTCTCCTCCAGTCAGACTTTCCTCATACAGTCGAGGTGAAATACTTCATTCATACTAGGGTGCCACTGTATGTATACCTTCTGGGGTGCCACTGTATGTATACCTTCTGGGGTGCCACTGTATGTATACCTTCTGGGGTGCCACTGTATGTATACCTTCTGGGGTGCCACTGTATGTATACCTTCTGGGGTGCCACTGTATGTATACCTTCTGGAGTACCACTGTATGTATGGGTGCCACTGTATTTATACCTTCTCGGGTGCCACTGTATGTATACCTTCTGGGATGCCACTGTATGTATACCTTCTCGGGTGCCACTGTATGTATACCTTCTGGAGTGCCACTGTATGTATACCTTCTGGGGTGCCACTGCATGTATACCTTCTGGAGTGCCACTGTATGTATACCTTCTGGGATGCCACTGTATGTATACCTTCTGGGGTGCCACTGTGTATGGGTGCCACTGTATGTATACCTTCTCGGTGCCACTGTATGTATACCTCTGGGATGCCACTGTATGTATACCTTTGCCACTGTATGTATACCTTCTGGCCACTGTATGTATACCTTCGGTGCCACTGCATGTATACCTTCTGGGATGCCACTGTATGTATACCTTCTGGGTGCCACTGTATGTATACCTTCTGGAGTGCCACTGTATGTATACCTTCTGGGGTGCCACTGTATGTATACCTTCTGGAGTGCCACTGTATGTATGGGTGCCACTGTATGTATACCTTCTGGGGTGCCACTGTATGTATACCTTCTGGAGTGCCACTGTATGTATACCTTCTGGGGTGCCACTGTATGTATACCTTCTGGAGTGCCACTGTATGTATGGGTGCCACTGTATGTATACCTTTTTGTGATCTTAGATTTGTCTTCTTTTGCATAGTTTGTGTACTACTAAATATGTTCCAATTACCTTATTTCTTCATCCCTCGTCTACAATGCTGGCAGGGTATTGTTATCATTCCTACATATCTGTTTGTCAGTCTGTTCGTCCCCAAAACTAACTCTAGAGCAGATTAGTGGATTTATACTACACTTGATAGAGTTAATCAACATGTGACAAAGACCATATAGTAATGGAGCAAGTTTTACCATGGTAAGTGTTGGAGCAAAGAAGACGCATCATGATACATTTTTGGTGGGCATGACTTTCCCTTTTGCATGAGCATTTTGGATCGATACAACGTTTGGTCAAATTTTCTCTGGGGTATTGTTTTTTAATTAACAAGTTATGGTATATCATTGCTGTGTAAAGTTCTGGTCTACTTTAAGACTGGAATCATGAGCCTCTTTCTCTCATATGTCTTAATTAGAATAATTTTCTTATATCAAATTACTAGAGAATTTAGGGGCAAGTTATGGGAGACTACCCTACCGTCCATTCTGCTAGTGGTGGTACTGTTGTCTGCTAGTGGTGGTACTGTTGTTGAAAGTGGTATCGTTCGGTATTACGAGTGGGTACTGTCGTTCCTGAGGATGGTAATATCAGAGTGGTACTGTTGGTGGTACTGGCTGTTGGGTCGATAGCACTGGTGTGAGGGTAAGTCACCGTCACACCCACAGTATCGAATACAACATCTCGTGATCCAGCCTTGGTTGTTGACACGCAAGCTCACCTGCCCGACCACACCTGGACCACTATACCTCCCCCCCCCCCCACACTTGGCCCATTATGCCTGGCAGTCTATACTTGGCCAACCACACCTTGCCCACTATGCCTGGCCCGCCACACCCGACCTACCACACCACATCTGACCTGCCCCACTTGGTCAACCACATCGAGCCGGATCTACCACACCAGGTCTACCACACCAGGTCTACCACACCAGGTCTACCGGGCCGTCACATTAGGTTTACTAAACATTCCATACTATAACTAGTGTACCACACCCCGCCCACCGTGCCTGGGTCGCCATGCCTGGACTCTCATATCTGACTTAACTCACTTGATCCACCACATTTGCCCGCTATATATGACACAATTTACGAGGTTTTAACACCTGGCCCACCACACCTGGCCCACCACAACTCGCCCACCACACCTGGCCCACCACAACTCGCCCACCACACCTGGCCCACCACAACTCGCCCACCACACCTGGCCCACCACAACTCGCCCACCACACCTGGCCCACCACACCTGGCCCACCACAACTCGCCCACCACAACTCGCTCATCACAACTCGCCCACCAAACCTGGCCCACAACAACTGGCCCACAACAACTGGCCCACAACAACTGGCCCACAACAACTGGCCCACAACAACTGGCCCACAACAACTGGCTACTTACATGTGGCTTCCGAAGTATAAATGATATCACCAGTACACTTTGGGGTGTGATAAGTATGATACAATAAAAGTGACGTACAAGTATACATCAATAAAACTCTATTAAGGTGCAGGTTGGATACACACTACCTTCATCTTCACGCACCCAGTACAGAAAATAACTAAGTCATAATAGCTGATAGTATCCGTCTTAGAGTGTCGACCAAGTACAGACCTCACCAAACAAAACTAAAGTGACAGAACATTGTAGAAAATCTGAACATGGATACCCCAAACTCGGTTACAGATCCGCACGAGTCCCCAACTAGTGCTACCTATGTTAGAATAATGTACAAGATATATAAGATAGTGCTGACTTGACCTAAACATTACCATCTAAATCAGAGAACAATATTAACTTGTGTAGAGGAAGCAGGATTTACATGACCAATAACTGTGGAGATTACATCGTTAATTTGGACCAGAGGGTAGACAGTGATGTTTTTGAATAGTTAGAAGTAGGAGGTAGGTTTTCTAAAGTGGATTATATGTCATTAAGAGATAACTGGGGCAAGCAGAATTTTCCAAGAATATCACGAAGGCAAGTATCGTTTAAGTAAAGCTGGAGTTGGTCTTGTATGACAGCAACAGTCCACCAGAGTACCGACAAGAACATAAAAATAAAGTGATGGTGACGGAGAAGAAGAATCGTGTGATCATGTTCAACCTTGAAAGCATTGACTGTACGAGAACGGAGGCAAGACCCGTCGTTGGGTGAAGAGAGACGGAGGTGTTATTATCGCAGTGTGAAAGAGACGGCGTATACAAACCTTTTTATGAGAATTGTCGAGAACTCTTTTAAGGATCTGATAATAGAGGACAAAACTGAGTCAAGTGTGGTGAACAAGGATGATACGTTGACCCTGTTGAACTGTATGTATCTTGTGACGCAGGACACATTTTAAAGTTGGAACCTGCTAGATGCTTACTGCTGGTTTCTCTAACAACTCTCTGAGCCGTAGTCAGATGTTTACGAGCAAAATCTTCATGACTGTACACCTTTGAAGGGGAGGGAGGGTGTCATAAAGGGTGTTCTTGTTCTCCTCGGGGCTCGACTATGGTAGAATTAACAGCACAGTTTACCTTCGGGACATCAACGTATCAGCAAGAAGAATATTATGCATTACACTGAGAATAACACAAATGTCTCCTTTAATGAAAATATTTATAATATTTTAGTAAGACGATAGGCAATATTATAACTTTCTGTCACACCAACCTGCCCAAGCCAGAGAAACTCACACGTATATAGCAGTACCTAGAGGCATAGACCTACAGTACCCAGGACACACCACCACAAGGTACTGTCGATCGCATTTGTGAAAGTACGGGCCTGGTGTCCTAAAAAACAAATAAACTTTGCCTCCAACAAGGAGTCTCGCTCAGACTCAAACCAGCCGCAGTGACTCTCGGTCGGAGTCACACTCAGGCAGAGTCTCTATTGACAGGGGGAGTCCTCTCTCCTTCCCAGAGTGAGTCGCAGCCGTGAGCTGGCTGGGCAGGGCCCGAGGTCCCATCTTGCTGGGTCTCTCACAGGGTGCACATAAGTCTAATACATTTGTGTCGTGTGGTGGTCCTGGAGGGAGCCAGTAGAACGTTCAACCTATTTGATGTGCTATTGTATGTTTCAGGGTAAATTGTCGGTCATTTCATAGAGTAATCTGTTCACTGGTAACGACATTGTATTGAACTGGTGAATGTGAGGAGTAATTAAGGGCGTTTATTCAGTTAACTATTTTCCTCAGTGTAGTCTCTCACTTCACTATACTTTGACTATGACTGAATATATCACTCACTACAGCAACCATGTTTAATTTCTGAGTATGAAAATATTTACGGAGTTCATTGAGAATGTGTTTGTCCTAATCAGTAAGAATAACGTCTGGGTGGACTTGTGTATGGGAGCAGTTGGTTAACAGACGCATCAGTCGTCAAAGTGAATGAAACTTTAAATTCCAGGAGCCGTAAAACAAGAACAGAAGTTCAAGAGATTTGTGATGAACAAACGTATACTACTGATGCACAAACCAACAAGCTAACACATATTCTTTATCAGTCCCAGGTTGATTTTCAGCTAAAGTAACGTAACTACAATTTCTTACGAAAATCATAAAATTTTCCTTAGTCATAAAGTTGGCTCCCAAAGTGTTCACACTTATGATGATAAAATCACAGCTGTGAATAACTTCCCATCACTAATACTTTTCCTTAAGCAGACCTTGAGGTTTCTGCTTATTACATCTTGAAATACAGATGTCATAACGAGCGGTAGAAGCATTCCTCGTGCATCTTTACTAATTCAAAATGGCTTTTAGAAACGAAAAATGCCGAGTGAGACCGGCTGGAGGGATACATCTTAATGTACCTTGTAGAAAATCACTGAGATGTTCTTCCTAATACTCTGAAGCACATCGGTTATGGCAGCTACCAAACAGGGAGGTACTACCGCCTGGGAAGATATTGGAAGCATAATGTGTTGTCTAATGGTAGACCCTGCTGCCATATGTGACCAAGTCCCAGGTTGATGATCTGACTTTCTGCCTCATTTACACACAATTGCAGGGTCTCAATTGTTACTCTTACTCTGACAACACAACATACATAATGTATATCGTTTCTCACTAATGATTTATTTTTTTCGTGTTTGTATTTATTTATGGTTATTATTATCATTATTATCATTATTATTATTATTATTAATTATTATTATTATTATTAGTAGTAGTAGTAGTAGTAGTAGTAGCCCGGGTGGGCTACTACCCGTAAAAAAAATGTGCACCAGGAGAAGCATACTGTATATTAAGGCACTATTAAAAAAATAGGAACAATAGGAACTATAAATCAGGACAGTGTAACATACCAACACAAGACATGATTCATCCTCTTTTATAATCACATAATAATAAAGTTAGCTGTTATGGCGATATATTGCGAGCTAATGCCTGAGGTCTACTTTATCTTGGAACTTTCCTCGATATTGGATTCATCACTTTATGTCCTTCATCCCTCAAGAGAGGAATCCTTCACATTTCATCACAAATTTGGGACGCCATTCTTCTCTGGGTATGTGTTTGGTCGGTGTAATTTCCACAACATCGTCCTGTTAATTTAAAACAAACACTTTTCAGAATTATGATCATATCTAACACTGTGTCTATTTGTCCCTGGTATGAACTAATCCTGAGTAAACTCAAAAGGAGCTCAGATATAGTATGTTTGGTGGCACACAACAGCTGTTTGGTCTGTGTCTCATGGTCCAGTGACATACAATACTGCCTCAATGTGGGTGTGATCTACACTACCCTCACCCCTCCGTCTCTCTCAAGTGGGTCTTACATAATGGGTAAATTTATCCGCATTTAAAATCAGTTGTAATTCATCGTCACAGTTTTTATAAATATTTTTAACGTATCTTTTCCAAATTCCAGATGTAAACACTGCCTCTATTATGTATTACAATCACTGCAAACAAATGTCTGAGGCTGACGGTAATGGTGAGTAATGACGTGGTGGGTATGACACAAGGCATTAATACAGTCACTAACGCTTACTAAAACAATACATCTCATTATAACAGTGACACTTTTTAACCCAATGTATACAGGTTCCTCCTTCCTCCCGAACTAAAAATAATCGCCTGGCGTTAACCAAATAAAATATTAAAAATAGCGTCCCCGTAGTGAAGAGGTTAGCGGAGACAGTCTACTAAATTTATTTGTCAGTGTCACAGAGCACAATATGTCCTGGCGAGGGAACACTTTTTCAGTTTGAGTCCTTACAACATATTTACTATCACTTCAAATGAATAAATAGACAAAGAAATATAAAGATAGGGTTTGAATACACAAGTTGTAAGCTAATGGACACCCGGAAAGGTCAAAGGTCACACCTACTTAAGAATCAATCTTGTATATGAACAACAACTCATGACGTTTAGATCATTTTTGGTTCAGAGGAGATTAGGTCACAGGTGAACGATATCTCAAGAGTGGGTCCTAGGTCAAAGGGTTAATTTGATATCCATTTTTGGTCGCCTTCTAAATTTTACCAAACAATGATATGTCAGAAGGTAATGTTTGACAATCTCTATGTAACTACAATAGGTAAGTGTTTAGAGCGTGAGGTTACTATCAGAGTGTAATACTCAACTCCAGGATGTAACTACTACGATGGTAATGGTAACTTCTGAATTATGAAGCAGGAGATTTTATTATTTACACAAAGTTTTGATTAAGTAAATAATACTCCCCTTGGTTCACACTCCCCTTGGTTCACATTCCCCCTGGTTCACACTGCACCCTGGTTCACACTGCACCCTGGTTCACACTGCACCCTGGTTCACACTGCACCCTGGTTCACACTCCCCCTGGTTCACACTCACCCTGGTTCACACTGCACCCTGGTTCACACTGCACCCTGGTTCACACTGCACCCTGGTTCTCAAGTCGTTCCTATACATATCGACCCTGGCTATGGCTTATAACAAGATGACATACATAGCTTGACCCTAAATGACCTGACCTAAGTCAATAACCCATAACTGAAGGTCACAAGGTCATAATCCTAGTTAACCTCTTTTTTCTAAGTTTTCCTTCAGTGTTGAGTGATCATCGAGAGACGAAATAATGTCTTTATTTTCTTATGTTTACCTTTTTTTTATTATATTTTAGTTTATTTATGTTTTATATTATTTTATTTTTGTTCTGTGTGGGAGGGAGAGGTAAGGTGCTGGGGAGGTGCTGGTGATGGGGAGGTGCTGGTGGTGGGGAGGAGCTGCGGCTGGGGGAAGAGAAGGGGGGAGTTAGGGGTTGAGGGGAGACTGACTGTCCTGGTTGTCTGGGGCTGGCTGGGGAGGAGGTCAAACTGCCGCAACACTCTAGTCTAACCTCCATCATCCCGCTTTACATTACGTTTCCCCTAATAGTCTTCTTCATTACAATAACACCATAATAAATTACACTCTCGCATCACACAATGTCTAAGATGCTACCACTTTCAATTATTTCAAAAACACCTGAATGATTTTGGAAAATTCACCGAGTATTATGAAGAGGCATCTGGCATTGCTCCAGTTTGTATCGATCTTCAGGAAGATTCGAGAAGCTTTAACTCAGGGCGCCGACCGTCCAATTTATATACTGGATACCCTTGTCTGATGTTTGTTTGCTGTCTACACCCCCTCCTCTGTATCGATAACTGTAAACAACCTATGGAAATTAAACTATAAGAAGAATAGCTTTCGCACACTCGGCTGACAGCTGGCGAAGGAGTTGCCTATGCAGTTATCTGAGGCTGACAGCTGACGGGGTGGGTTAACAATACAGTTAGCTGAGGCTGACAGCTGACGGGGGAGTTGCCTATGCAGTTATCTGAGGCTGACAGCTGACGGGGGAGTGAACAATTGAGTCTGACAGCTGACGAGGGAGATAACAGTACAAATGAGTCTGACAGCTGACGAGGGAGATAACAGTACAATTGAGTCTGACAGCTGATGAGGGAGATAACAGTACAAGTGAGTCTGACAGCTGACGAGGGAGATAACAGTACAATTGAGTCTGACAGCTGATGAGGGAGATAACAGTACAATTGAGTCTGACAGCTGACGAGGGAGATAACAGTACAATTGAGTCTGACAGCTGATGAGGGAGATAACAGTACAATTGAGTCTGACAGCTGATGAGGGAGATAACAGTACAATTGAGTCTGACAGCTGATGAGGGAGATAACAGTACAATTGAGTCTGACAGCTGACGAGGGAGATAACAGTACAATTGAGTCTGACAGCTGATGAGGGAGATAACAGTACAAGTGAGTCTGACAGCTGACGAGGGAGATAACAGTACAATTGAGTCTGACAGCTGATGAGGGAGATAACAGTACAAATGAGTCTGACAGCTGACGAGGGAGATAACAGTACAATTGAGTCTGACAGCTGATGAGGGAGATAACAGTACAAATGAGTCTGACAGCTGACGAGGGAGATAACAGTACAAATGAGTCTGACAGCTGACGAGGGAGTTAACAGTACAATTGAGTCTGACAGCTGATGAGGGAGATAACAGTACAAATGAGTCTGACAGCTGATGAGGGAGATAACAGTACAAATGAGTCTGACAGCTGACGAGGGAGATAACAGTACAAGTGAGTCTGACAGCTGACGAGGGAATTAACAGTACAATTGAGTCTGACAGCTGATGAGGGAGATAACAGTACAAATGAGTCTGACAGCTGACGAGGGAGATAACAGTACAATTGAGTCTGACAGCTGACGAGGGAGATAACAGTACAATTGAGTCTGACAGCTGACGAGGGAGTTAACAGTACAAATGAGTCTGACAGCTGACGAGGGAGATAACAGTACAATTGAGTCTGACAGCTGACGAGGGAGTTAGCAGTACAATTGAGTCTGACAGCTAAAAAATACCACTTCACAATTTGGCGTCATTCTTACTCCTTTAAGGTACTGAACGGACATTCTCACCTCTAGTAGGACGAATTTAAACCTCTGCATTAGGGTTTAACACGCAGTTCAGGTCAGGTTTAGGTTAGGTTAATATCTTCTGGGGTTATAACACTCAAGTTAATGTTATACTCCTTGGAAATATATATACACCCACTAAATATATGTGTCTTGTAATACACCCACTAAATATATGTGTCTTGTAATACACCCACTCCATATATGTGTCTTGTAATACACCCACTAAATATATGTGTCTTGTAATACACCCACTCCATATATGTGTCTTGTAATACACCCACTCCATATATGTGTCTTGTAATACACCCACTCCATATATGTGTTTTATTGAATGCCCTAAACAAATATGCACACACACACACACACACACACACACACACACACACACACACACACACACACACACACACACACGCACATTGAATTCTAAGAGAACCACAAAAACAATTCTTGCTACACACCCACCATGAACATCATAAATATGTCGTATTAAAGACCCAAAAACATTGTGTCTTGTTACATAGGCGCAGTTAATATTGTCATTTACACATACACCCACCACAACTGTATCATCACATACACCCACCACAACTCTATCATCACATACACCCACCACAACTGTATCATCACATACACCCACCACAACTCTATCATCACATACACCCACCACAACTGTATCATCACATACACCCACCACAACTGTATCACCACATACACCCACCACAACTGTATCACCACATACACCCACCACAACTGTATCATCACATACACCCACCACAACTGTATCATCACATACACCCACCACAACTCTATCACCACATACACCCACCACAGAGTGTGAGGACTGATAGCAAAAAACTAACATTTTTCGTTTAACTTCATCTACAACATTAAGTATACGTGTCGAGAATGAGAAAGAAATTAGTGATATTTATAATTATTACCTTAAACACATGGCATAGAAGACATAAGACATACTTTAAATAACTTGATGTTAAGTGAAGCAATGGGAACAGGTTAGTAATATTTTGTGCCTCCCTTCAACATGGACAAAAGTGTTAAGTGTAGGGTGAGGATTTGGACTCCAGAAATTAGGATTATTTATACGACACAAGTGCGTTATTGAGACATATATTGTCAGTATATGATAACTTTTATGCTCGTATTTCATCCCTAGGTCACAATTCACAGTAGAAACATATTTTGGAAAGATTTCTACAAGTCTTGAATTTCTGGTAATAAAATGCTGTATTCTTAAAACTTAATACCATACAGGTACATGGAATACCTCACATGGCCTAATTGTAACACCCAAAATGTCATATTACGAATTTAAGCTGTGCAAGAGACGGATCGGGCACATGAGACAAAAACAGATAATTTTAAAGTTACGGCATCAAATAATTAAAGACTTGTAATAATTAAAACAAAATTATGGTTCCAAGTTAAGGAATACAAGTAATGTTTTGCTATTTTGTGTGATGTTGGTTCGAGGCAATACAAAGGGAACTGGATACTTCTTTCTAATCGTGTAAAAACTTTTTCTTTACCTGTCATGTATGGAGGGTGTAGTTAGCTGGGGAGAAGGACCCCTGGCCACCACCTTGCCCACAATAACCAAGAACTGCTGCTGCCTTGGCCCTGTCAGTGGTCTAGTTGACTGTTTAGGCAAATTTAAGGGAATTGAAAAAAAAAAGAAACCATTGTTCAAGAGCGATCACACGCACCCTCTCCATCACCAGGCTCTGGGACTATTTTTCTTAACCAAGTCTGGGTTAATAAAGCTTTTCACTCACGACTGTTCATGTACTCTGATATTTCTACTTCTCCATGGGCAAGATCTCGGTCCCATAAAACCCTTAATTGGGAGGAGAATCGACCGTTTTCCTTTCAGATGTCACTGCGGGTTTTCGTCTTGTTTACCACCAAGAAATGGGGTACGGTATGTTATGGTTCATGGTATGTTTGTGGTAATCTCACGCGACCATACACCTTTAGAGCAATACATACATATATCCGGGTGTAGTGAGCCTATGATCCTAGTTTTGTTTCAACTTTTGCCATTATGATCCAGGGTTTTTTCTCATCTGCATTTGTTCCTTGGATGGTGTTTGGGTACTCCAGTTGTGTCTTTGTTCACTTGGAATTTATAACTTCCTCTCTTATTCAACCCAATATGTTGTGATATACTAATGGACAGTAAATGTATGTAAACATTGCCTATTTCTTACTTTTTCCATGAATTATATATAAAAAAAGCCACATGAAGTAATCGCGTGTAGCTCACCTAACCAATTGTAACCGACACTCCTCTCAGATCTAATATATTCTGAACCACACACGTCTTGCATTTCTTACAGTAGGACACACACACACACACACACACACACACACACACACACACACACACACACACACACACACACACACACACACACACACACACACCAAATAGAAATAAACGCAAGTTAAGCTTCATAAAGTTTAAAAGGTAAAACATTTTATTGGTATATTGTAATGAAAATTAACTCGTATATGGTTAAATTTAATCTGTTTCATCTCAGACGTCAATTATCAACAACATATTATAGCCAAATTACACCACTTTAGGTTAGGTTAGGTTAATCTAGATAGGGATAATTGTGTATCTTTTAGACTTTATAATTTATACTGTAGATATGATTACTTTCAAAGAATACCTAACCAAACCTAACCTGACCTAACCTGACAACTAGGTTCATGAAGTGGAGAAATTTACACACGGGGCGTAAGGTATTATACATAAACACGTATGCTCTCTCTTGCAGTTATTTGTAGTTAATTGTGAGACTAAGATCGTTGGTAGTATTAGGAAGATAAGGAGAGAAAAGGTTTAGATATATATATACAGAACTTGGTTACGTTGTGAGTATTGACACTACAACATACACAGCAAACAAACTACAGTATATCATGATATTGAAGCATTCTAAAAAAGTCACAAAGGGAAGAGTCTGAAGAATGGTAATAGAAAACACTAGGAAGACGACATCAGCCCTTCAAGAAAATAGAAAATATCGATGAGTGGGATATAATTACATCCCCAGATATATGTATAACGGAGATATGGTTCCACATACCCAAGAAGCATCCAGGCTACAGAAAAACAAGACAATAAATAAATTTGAAATACAGGGAATAGAAGCCATGGAACAAGTGAATTATATCTTTATTTGTTTCTAATATATCGACCTCCAAAGGCATGTATTTCAACCTTGGAGATATTATAAATAGACCGGGAAAGACGCGTAATCGGTCAACATGTGAATTAAGGCTCAACAACTTTGCACAAATGAACTAACTCGATTAAAAAGTAACATCTCGACCTTGTATTTTATGCTTAAGACGAACTTGTGGATAGCAAGAATATTGAGGAATATTTACATTATATAAAAGAGTTCAATTCACAAAAATACAATATGTCGGAATTTTTTAATAGCAAATTTGCAATGGCTCTGTGGGAATCTCGGCAGTGTATACAATCTAAGTAATGAGAGAAGGAATTAACAGTCACTTTGGCGAATGTGAAGACGGACTTGAAGGTACACTTGACTACAGTGATGAGACAGACTTGAATACAACACCACAGAGAGAATTAGAAATGTGAGAAAAAAAAAATGTAATGACTGCAAATAAAACCCAAAAGAATCACACCACCACCGCATCATCACCACCAACACAGCTTCACCACCACCAACACATCACCGCCAACATAGCATCACCACCACCAACATAGCATCACCACCACCAACACATCACCACCACAGCTTCCCCACCACCAGCACAACTTCACCACCATTCGTTAACCTACCAAAACACATCTTTATATATTTTAACGTATTTTTTTTAGTAAAATTGTGATGAATCATTATTGAATTTGATATAAGTATTTGGTGTTTGACCATGAAAATTCTGCTTCATTTCTTAAAAGTTGATTTTAATGGCAATGAGTCTGGTAATGTTCATCATAAATATACCAGAGATGAAATAGCTAAACAACCACCTTCACCCCCTCCTACGGGCAGCCCCCCCCCCTGCCACACCCCACCCCACCCCACCCCACCCCTCCCGGGTAGCACTCACCCCAGGACCCCCGACCATGGCCAGGGTCCGTCACTCGCTCCGTCTCAGGGTTGGAGTAATTATACTATTTAAGGTCAATTACAATTTCAACTACAATTACTCAACTAAAGTTTAAATTTCAAATACAATTACAATTACTTGGGACACAATACTCTCAAATTACAATTGCAATTTCACTAACATAAAATGTTGAAATTAATTACATATAAAAATTACAATTACAAGTTTTTTTTACCCATATTCGGACTACATAGTTAAGTTTCGAAGTACCAAGCAAACACGTTTTAAATCAGATTCTGCACTTTACTGTGGTCAGATTTTTGCTAACATTTTTTGTCACTATAATTCATTACTATTCAATTCACAAACATTGAAGCTGATCATATATATCTTTGTTGGACTTAATCAAGAGAAGTTCCCGGAAGGTTGCAACTCCTAGTGCGCTCTGTTAGGGGTGAAAAAAGTTACCCGCTACACTGAACACTCCTTCTGACGGTGCTGAAGTGGCTTTGCAGCCCAACATTTCTCTGGCCAGGTGCTTCCAGGGGTGCAGCTTTGGAGGAGAGTCCCTCCAATAGGCCAAGGGGTCCACGTCAAACTTATCTGTGTGTGACTCCTGCTCACCCTTAGTTACAGGAGGCATGAAGGAAAAAAAAAGCGAGGCCTCTTTTGTAAACTTTGTGTGGGTTCAGAAGATTCACGCTGCTCCTCTTGATCCGTTGTCCCCATTGTTTCCTTCAGTATATTGGACTGGGAGTCAGGTTCCGCAACAACTGTTTTGATGTGTTGAAGGACGACTATTTTTTTTTTCTTGAGATGGTAACAACTCCAACTTAAATCAAGGATCAAAGACGGATGCTGCTACAATGTCAGGAATTTCCTGAAATGGACCGAGTCTCCGTTTCACTGCTTCATATAAGACTCCTTCATATTTCATAATGTCCCAGTTTCATGGCGTAATTGTAATTGGATTAAACTTGAACAGCAAATTGCAATTACAATTACAATTACTTTTTATTCTGAAAGTTCAATTATAAATTCAATTACAATTACTCAGAATTGTGTAATTCATTACAACCAGCTTCAGTTACAATTACTAATTGATCCAAGCCTAGGACTCCGTCTCGCCCCCCCCCCAAACCCAGCCGCCAACCTCCCCTCCCTCCCTCCCTCACTCCTCACCTTGCCTGCCTTACCTCCTTGTCCCAGCCTTCCCTTAGTTTCGCTTTCTTTCTGAATTGAATTATTAGAGTTTAATGTACTTGACATATAGAGATGGAATTCTGTAAAGACCTTCCCAAGTTACCTCTCCACTGTCATAACACTTGAAGCATATATCGGAAGTGCTAGTGAATAACACCAATTCCATGACATGACCACTTGTAGCCCGACATCGTTATCTTGAATGGTATACTTTCTGGTTAACGAGACAGGCAATGTGTTGTATAATATCATATGACATTTTAAGATGTTGATGACTCTTAATTAACCAGTTAGGAGTATAGGATTTGAAGGTGATTCTGTCATTCGTAATAATGTGTTTGAAATAAATAAAGGTAACTGTGTTATTAATCCCCTGTCCGTCCCTACCATTACTGACCATTATCCCCCCTCTGTATCCCCTCCCCTCTCTCCCCCTACACCCCCCCCTCCAATCTCTTCCTCCTCCTAATTATAATAACATTTACTCAATAAAACTGCCATAGAGGTTTACAATTAGATAAGTATGTCTATAAACTATACAGTTATACAGTTCAGCATGGATATAGATAATGTAAGTATACAGTGCGCGTAGACCGAGGGAGTATTCAGTTTCCTGTGTGTAGAGACAGTGCATGTAAACAACGATGGTAAACAGTAATGCAACTTTACCAAGGAGAGCCGACAAAGCTCCTGGGCATTTATTTCCGCACGTCTCTTACCCTCACTCACTCTCTCTCTCTCTCTCTCCTCCTAAGTAAAAAAATACGAGATATATAATGTAAAAAATAAGATAAAATAAAATGAAGATTAATATGTAGGAAAAAAGGGTAAGAATTAAAGTATAAGTAAAATAGAAATAAGTAAAACCGACTTTGTTATTGCAGCATCATCACCATCAAACACATCATCACCACCAACAACACAGCATCATCACCACCAACACATCATCATCACCATCAACACATCATCACCATCACCATCACCAACATAGCATCACCACCACCAACAAATCATCACCACCAACAACACAGATCACCACCACCAATATATCACCACCACCAACACAACATCACCACCACCAGCATAGCATCACCACCATCAAACCAACACCACCACCACCAGCACATCATCACCATCAACACTGTAGTGCCAACCTTGAAAATTAAACCAACTGATGAAGAGAAATTGTCCCAGAAGGCTCTAGTGGCCTCCTTGTTCTCACGAGGAAGAGGCAGTGGGCGTGAACGTTGTCTCATGGTACAATAAGTTTATTTTAACAGAATTTTTATTTGCAGTTTTTTTATACTTCTCGTTAAGGCTGATATACATATATTTGGGTTTATTACAATATGTCTTAAATATTACTGTGTATCATATTGTAATTATGGTATAGTGTACTCGTATGTTTTACTGTTATTCATATTTTGTTATAGTCAATTTTGTTAAGGTCAATATGTGTTTGTGTATTACTGTGTACAGGTTATGCCACGGCGTGTAATTATTAGTATTCTTGTTCTTCTCTTATAATATCTTTGTATTGTATTAAAGTAAAGAAATTAGTTGTTTTAATGTTGGTCAATGTTTTGGTAACAGTGTTGAGTGTTTTGATGCGTCATTGCTTATCTTAGAGTGTTTATTGCGTGTTGCAGTGTAATCCTGTATGCCATTGCGTTAAATTATATAAATTCTTGTAATTATACGTTCATTGTGGTATTACTGTTCGTTGTATGTTGTGATGTGTGACTGTTGTGGTGTTGTTTGTTATATGATATGAAGAACTATTTATGGGTGTTAGCTTATTGTATGGTGTAGTGTTATTGTATGGTGTAGTGTTATTGTAGGTTGTAGTGTTATTGTTGGTTGTAGTGTTATTGTATGGTGTAGTGTTATTGTATGGTGTAGTGTTATTGTATGGTGTAGTGTTATTGTATGGTGTAGTGTTATTGTAGGTTGTAGTGTTATTGTATGTTGTAGTGTTATTGTTGGTTGTAGTGTTATTGTATGGTGTAGTGTTATTGTATGGTGTAGTGTTATTGTATGGTGTAGTGTTATTGTTGGTTGTAGTGTTATTGTAGGTTGTAGTGTTATTGTAGGTTGTAGTGTTATTGTAGGTTGTAGTGTTATTGTATGGTGTAGTGTTATTGTATGGTGTAGTGTTATTGTTGGTTGTAGTGTTATTGTATGGTGTAGTGTTATTGTATGGTGTAGTGTTATTGTATGGTGTAGTGTTATTGTATGGTGTAGTGTTATTGTATGTAGTGTAGTATGTTATGTTATTGTTGGTTGTAGTGTTATTGTATGGTGTAGTGTTATTGTATGGTGTAGTGTTATTGTATGGTGTAGTGTTATTGTTGGTTGTAGTGTTATTGTAGGTTGTAGTGTTATTGTAGGTTGTAGTGTTATTGTAGGTTGTAGTGTTATTGTATGGTGTAGTGTTATTGTATGGTGTAGTGTTATTGTTGGTTGTAGTGTTATTGTAGGTTGTAGTGTTATTGTAGGTTGTAGTGTTATTGTATGGTGTAGTGTTATTGTATGGTGTAGTGTTATTGTATGGTGTAGTGTTATTGTATGTTGTAGTGTTATTGTATGTCGTAGTGTTATTGTATGTTGTAGTGTTATTGTATGTTGTAGTGTTATTGTATGTTGTAGTGTTATTGTATGTTGTAGTGTTATTGTATGTTGTAGTGTTATTGTATGGTGTAGTGTTATTGTATGGTGTAGTGTTATTGTATGGTGTAGTGTTATTGTATGGTGTAGTGTTATTGTATGGTGTAGTGTTATTGTATGGTGTAGTGTCACTTGCCCCTGGTGATGTACTTTGTCATATGTTCGTGTGGTGTCACATAGTGTGGTACAATGTTTTATGTTCCTGAGTTACGATATGGTGTATTATGGTGTTGTTATATCACTTACGTTGTAATTTGGTGTGGAATATATTTATGTGTTTCCTGTGTGTTATGTAGTTATAAGTTCCACATGTGTTATATAGGTAGGTGTTTATAGTTTGCCACATGGTAATTACTTCTTGGTGTGGCTTATATAAATGTGCTTCTTGTGTATCTCTGGGGTGTCATATACTAATCTTTTCCTGTTGTGTTCCTCGCGTGTCAGAGACTTTAGTGTTTCACATGTGCCATGTAGTTGTGTGTTTCCTGGTGCTTCGCAATCCCGTGTGTTTTTCGTGAGTAACATAAATATATGTCCTGATGTGCCACATAAACAAATTTATTTGGTGTGTATAATTGCTTTGTCATCCAAATGGTCACATGGCCATGTTTACAAGTTATGTGCACCAAATGTGCCACATACGTATGTATTCTTTTGTACCATACAGTTACAAATTATGAACTGTACCTGGTGTGTCATATTTCATGTGTCCTGGTGTGTATTATTATCATGTGTTTCTGATGGCTCACTCATGTGATCCTTTTATATCACATAGTCACGTGTTACTGGTGCATCGCAGTATAACAATTGCTTTGTATTTCACACAAACATGTTACTCGTGTGTCAACATGGTCAGGTGTTCTTGGTAAGACACAGAGTCACGTCTCAGTGTGTGCATCAATGATATATTGTCAGTTCCTGATGTTTCACAATGACATGTGACATATTAATATGCTGCTGGTGTTCACGTAATTATGTGTTCCAAGTGTGTCAGATGGTTCAGGGCTCCAAATGTGTCTGCAGATAGTTATGTGTCACAGCCACATGTGCCCTGTGCATCACAGTGTCATATATTCATGTTCCGTCACATTCTCATCGTTTGTCATATTGTCAGATGCTCCTGGTAATTTACACAGCCATGGCTCCTGGTGTGTCATAGCCATGGCTCCTGGTGTGTCATAGCCATGGCTCCTGGTGTGTCATAGCCATGGCTCCTGGTGTGTCATAACTACGTCTTCTGGTGTGAATATTGTCATGTGTTTTTGGTTTCTTTGTTATGTGTTCCTGGTGTATCGTCTTGTCATATACATCTAAACTGCCACAGTCCTGGGCGTATGGCCTGCCACATAATCCTGTGTTGAGAGGGCGACACACAGTCATCTGTTCATAGTTTGCAACGTTATAATTTTAGGGGTGTCACGTAGTCATGCGTCAGTGATGGTGTCAGACGATCGTGTGGTCTTCATGTGCAACCTGTTCATAGTCACGTGGTCCTGGTGTGCCACCCTATTCATACAGTCCTTGTGTGCCACCTGTTCATACAGTCACGTGGTCCTGGTGTGCCACCTGTTCATACAGTCCTCGTGTGCCACCTGTTCATACAGTCAGATGGCCCTGATGTGCCACCTATTCATACAGTCCTCGTGTGCCACCTGTTCATACAGTCAGATGGCCCTGATGTGCCACCTATTCATACAGTCCTCGTGTGCCACCTGTTCATACAGTCAGATGGCCCTGATGTGCCACCTATTCATACAGTCAGATGGCCCTGATGTGCCACCTATTCATACAGTCCCCCTGCCACCTGTTCATACAGTCACCTATTCATACAGTCAGATGGCCCTGATGTGCCACCTATTCATACAGTCCTTGTGTGCCACCTGTTCATACAGTCAGTGGCCTGATGTGCCACCTGTGCATACAGTCAGGTGGCCCTGGTGTGCCACCCATTCACAGTCACGTGGTCCTGGTGTGCCACCTGTTCATACAGTCCTTGTGTGCCACTGTTATACAGTCACGTGGTCCTCGTGTACCACCTGTTCATACAGTCACGTGGTCCCGTGTACCACCTGTTCATACAGCACGTGTCCCGTGTACCACCTGTTCATACAGTCCTTGTGTGTCACCTGTTCGTCACGTGGTCCTCGTGTACCACCTGTTCATACAGTCATGTGGTCCTCGTGTGCCACCTGTTCATACAGTCAGATGGCCCTGATGTGCCACCTATTCATACAGTCCTCGTGTGCCACCTGTTCATACAGTCAGATGGCCCTGATGTGCCACCTATTCATACAGTCCTCGTGTGCCACCTGTGCATACAGTCAGGTGGCCCTGATGTGCCACCTATTCATACAGTCCTCGTGTGCCACCTGTTCATACCGTCAGGTGGCCCTGATGTGCCACCTATTCATACAGTCCTCGTGTGCCACCTGTGCATACAGTCAGGTGGCCCTGATGTGCCACCTATTCATACAGTCCTCGTGTGCCACCTAACCATAGTCACGTGGAGTCCTCGTGTGTGGTGGTCCTGGTGTGCCACCTGTTCATACAGTCACGTGGTCCTCGTGTGCCACCTGTTCATATAGTCACGTGGTCCTGGTGTGCCACCTGTTCATACAGTCACGTGGTCCACGTGTGCCACCTGTTCATACAGTCAGGTGGTCCTCGTGTACCACCTGTTCAGTCACGTGGTTCCTCGTGTGCCACCTGTTCATACAGTCAGGTGGTCCTCGTACACCTGTTCAGTCACGGGTTCTCGTACATCTGTCCATACAGCCTCGTGGTTCATGTCACATGGCACACCAGTGATGTGTTTTTGGTGCGTCACAGTTTCATGGGAGTTTGGCGTGCCAGTTAGTCAAGGATTTCTGGTGTGTTACAGTCAATGATTTCTGGTGTGTTACATAGTCAAGGATTTTTGGTGTGTTACATAGTCAAGGATTTCTGGTGTGTTACAGTCAAGGATTTCTGGTGTGTTACAGTCAAGGATTTTTGGTGTGTTACATAATCAAGGATTTCTGGTGTGTTACAGTCAAGGATTTCTGGTGTGTTACAGTCAAGGATTTTTGGTGTGTTACAGTCAATGATTTTTGGTGTGTTACATAATCAAGGATTTCTGGTGTGTCACTGTCATTGTCACGCGTAGTCCTGGTGTACATCAATGTAACGTAACCCTGATGTGTCAAATTCACATGATCCTGGAGTGTCAGATACTTAGGACTTTGTAACAATGTTCCTTGATCTTGGTGGTTACATAATAATATGTTCCTGGTTTGTCACACTGGTATGTGTTCCAAGTGTGTCAATTGTAATATGTTCCTGGAGTGTCACATATTCCTGTTTCTGGTGTCTTATGGTGTTGTGTGTTCTCGGCGCGTCACACATTTTATGTCGTGGGAACGAGAGTTAATAATGCTGAATCATAAGCTGTTCTTGGTACTGTCAGCGCTAGAGTTAAGTTATTTGCTGTTGTGAGCTTTGTGTGTATGGAACAAATAGTTAGTTAGCTACTTTGGTCCGTTATGTATACGGAACAAACAACAACAGTTTCTTTGTGCAGGTTTTTGTGTTCTTGCCTTATTTTATTGCTTTTAGTGTTCAGAAACAACTAGCTTTTTGGTGCTTGTATTACGCATACATTAACCATGGTTAAGGTTTGTTTAGCCTTGTTTAAAAGCTGTTTATCATACAAACTTGTGGTGAACGAATTTAATAACGTCAGCCATTATTTTGTCCGGGTCATAAGTGGTTCAATTGCCGGGCTTCATGACCCTGGCAATTGAGACACTTAAGAGTAAACTGTAGGAACAACATTACCATTCTATTTATATATATATTTATATGCGCAGGAAAGTGTGTACTTGTGTACTGTTATGACTACATGTGACGGTCGGTGTGGAAAATGTTGTGTATTTGGGAAGTAACATTAGTTGTGATGGTAGATGTATGGAAGAAATCATCGCAAGAATAGGGCAAGGAACAACAGCTTTTAATAATCTAAAAGACCAAATGAAAAGGGACTTTAACTTCAACTTGCGAAAAAGGTTTCTGAAAGATTATATATGTATGGGTCAGAAGCGTGGACACCTTGAGCTGACACCAGAAAGAGGTTGGCGGCCTCTGAAATGTGATGTTACAGGCGAATGTTAAGAATAAGTTACACTGACAGGATAACAAATGAAGAAGTACTGTGATTAGCAAAAAATTCAAGAGAAATACTTAAAATGTACAGAAAAAGAAAAATTAGATATTTTAGTTATATAATTATGGATGAGAGAATAATAACAGATATATTAATGGACAAAGTTGATGGTAGGAGGACCAGGAGAAGGCAGAGACTGGGATGGGTGAATGCAATTAAAAACTAGGACCCCCAGTGATACTCGAAACCTTAGAGGATTGGTAAAAACAGCCCGAGAACGTTTAGAGTGGAGGACTGTGGTCACCAACCCTCAGATATGACGACGGTACTCTGATTGATTCATAGAGTGAGTATTTTCAACTAAATTCCAATTCTAGGATTAAAAATAAAATTTACGTTTGGTGGAGTTGCACACCCTGTCCTTTACAGGGCCCCAACTCAACCAGCGGGACCCCTTCTTGCTCATCGGTGTCTGCAGTTGCTTCTCTAGAAATTGTTTTAAAAGCAGCATAGTTCAATTACACCAGATTAATGTAATTTAGATATTTAATCATGCATCTCATAATGAAGTAATCATAATGAATCGAGAACTCGGGTGAGTCACAGGCAACAGTAGGAGGGTGGGGCAGGGAAGAGTGGGCAGTATCATCACCACACACCCACATCGCCTTTAAACTGGGGAAGACAACTGCTGCCGGTTACAGTGTGCCTTACGTAGCCACTGTTACCCCACACATGCTGAGCAAAGCCTTACTTCATAGGGTACTTCTGTATCTCCTATGGGGACAACTCATATGGATTATAAATGCATCAGTAGATTGAAATGCGTTGAAAACAGTGTGTGTGTGTGTGTGTGTGTGTGTGTGTGTGCGTGTGCGTGAGTGTGTGTGTGTGTGTGTGTGTGGAGGTGGAAGAGAGGTGCAATGCGGCAAGTGTGCTAGTGGTAGTGGTGGACTGAGCGAAGTCTGGCTCACAATAATGATGGTTGCTGCCGCCGCCGCCAGAGGGCTCCTCCTGCCACCCACACCCACTAGTGGCGCAGCCAGCACTTAGGGGAGGGAGGGGGGGAGGGAGGGGGGGAGGGAGGGAGTGGGGAGAAGTAAATGAAGGAGGGGATGGAAGAAAAATATTAGAAGGGAGAAAACGAAACATATCCACAAAAAAGCGATACACTGTAGAATGAAAGCAAGAAACATTGATATCAGCGTTTCTTAAACTTTTTTAGTGACTGTGGTATAGTAGAAAGTAGAGCAACACTACTGATACAGCCCCTCCCTCTTACCCACTACAGTTAGTGACTTCATCAGCGAGTGTTCACGTGTCCACTACTCGCTTGTGAGTATTCTACAAGTGTAAAAGACACATTATGTTTTGTTCCTGGCATTATGTATACGTAAGATTCATCCTACTCATCAAAACAAACCCACAGTTTATTGACCTCATTATCAGTTATTTCATTTAAGATAAACATATACTGTGTGTATGATGGAACAATAAGAGGAAAGATGCCCCAGTTTATAACCACAGTTAAGGTCTTACACCAGTAAACCTGGAAACACACAAGCAATCGGACAAAGTCGGCAAATGTCAACCTCGCTCAGCTCATGTCATCGACCAGCTAGTAACGTCGACCAAATCCCACAGTCCACCAGATCATGATATAGTCACAACATCATCCAGACCATGAACTCAAACAGATCGTGGTATCGACAAGATCATGAGGTCATCCAGGTCATAATGTGGAACAGATCATGGTGTTGACTAGATCACCATATCGGCCATATTATCGACCAGATCACAGCAAACCAGCTTCAACACCATCATCCGCGTTGACGTTAAATTAGTGTTGATTATAAGCTCGTTTCAAATCGTTTTACTACCGATCAAATCATTTGGATAAATTATAGTGTATCCAACACCACATACATTATAGTGCATCCAACACCATATACATTACAGTGCATCCATCACAACATACATTATGGTGCATCCATCACCACATACATTATAGTGCATCCATAACCACATACATTATAGTGCATCCATCACCACATACATTATAGTGCATCCATCACCACATACATTATAGTGCATCCATCACCACATACATTATAGTCCATGCAACACCACATACATTACAGTGCATCCATCACCCCATACATTATGGTGCATCCATCACCACATACATTATAGTGCATCCAACACCACATACATTATAGTCCATGCAACACCACATACATTACAGTGCATCCATCACCACATACATTATAGTGCATCCAACACCACATACATTATAGTGCATCCATCACCACATACATTATAGTCCATGCACCACCACATACATTACAGTGCATCCATCACCACATACATTATGGTGCATCCATCACCACATACATTATAGTGCATCCATCACCACATACATTATAGTGCATCAATCACCACATACATTATAGTGCATCAATCACCACATACATTATAGTGCATCCATCACCACATACATTATAATGCATCCATCACCACATACATTATAGTGCATCCATCACCACATACATTATAATGCATCCATCACCACATACATTATAGTGCATCAATCACCACATACATTATAGTGCATCAATCACCACATACATTATAGTGCATCAATCACCACATACATTATAATGCATCCATCACCACATTCATTATAGTGCATCAATCACCACATACATTATAGTGCATCCATCACCACATTCATTATAGTGCATCCATCACCACATACATTATAGTGCATCCATCACCACATACATTATAGCGCATCAATCACCACATTCATTATAGTGCATCCATCACCACATTCATTATAGTGCATCCATCACCACATACATTATAGTGCATCCATCACCACATTCATTATAGTGCATCAATCACCACATACATTATAGTGCATCCATCACCACATACATTATAGTGCATCCATCACCACATTCATTATAGCGCATCCATCACCACATACATTATAGTGCATCCATCACCACATACATTATAGTGCATCCATCACCACATACATTATAGTGCATCCATCACCACATACATTATAGTGCATCCATCACCACATACATTATAGTGCATCCATCACCACATTCATTATAGTGCATCCATCACCACATACATAATAGTGCATCAATCACCACATAAATTATAATGCATCCATCACCACATACATTATAGTGCATCCATCACCACATACATTATAGTGCATCCATCACCACATACATTATAGTGCATCCATCACCACATACATTATAGTGCATCCATCACCACATACATTATAGTGTGCATCCATCACCACATACATTATAGTGCATCCATCACCCCATACATTATAGTGCATCCATCACCACATACATTATAGTGCATCCATCACCACATACATTATAGTGCATCCATCACCCCATACATTATAGTGCATCAATCACCACATACATTATAGTGCATCAATCACCACATACATTATGAAATCGCTAGAATTATCCTTTTCGAACAAAAGTTACCCTCTAATACATTATATTATTAATTACATAACACAAATCGAAGATAATTAGCATATCGTGAGCAAGTTGACGGCACCCATTATAGCAATACCTAAACTACAGAAAAACAAAACCTGACAGTATGTTTGGGTAAATAAGTGCTTATGTTTTTGAAGTCGCCACATCATAACACTGTGTAAATGTGAGGAATACCGGAGAATGAAGGTATGTGTGAGATGTTGCTTCCTAAGACATAAACTGTACAGTCAGTCCAAGAGATAGCCCTTAGGTGCAGTATATTACAGTTTTATGTGGTGTTGTAACTAACGAAGAGATTGTCTGGGTGGTGTGTGGGTGGGGTGGGTGTATGTGGGGTGGGGTGGGTGTATGTGTGTGGGGTGGGTGTATGTGTGTGGGTGGGGTGGGTGTATGTGTGTGGGTGAGGTGTGTGTATGTGTGTGTGGGGTGAGGTGGGTGTATGTGTGTGGGTGAGGTGGGTGTGTGTGTGTGGGTGGGGTGGGTGTGTGTGTGTGGGTGGGTGTATGTGTGGGTGGGTGTATGTGTGGGGGTGGCTGATGTGTGGATGTATGCGTGATTGTATGTGTGTTGTGTTAGCCGGGTTATGAGACTCACCGATACGTTTCCTGCCAGCCCTTAACAGTAATATAACTTAGGTGTCTTACAACTAATAAATCTCCTGGAATCATCATGTCCTTTCACACAACAAAATTTACCTCCTATTGATTAAATTTCACAGTTGGACGGAATACAATCTAAAAGCCCGTCCCCTATTTCGTGAAAAGTCTACATATCCGTTTTACTTTTCCAATTTGTTTCTTCATATTGTCTTTATTTATTGTCGTTAAAAAGGTCAATTTGTCAATGAAGTTCAGTCAATCACGGTCATTCTTTTTACTCTTAGTTGCAACACATATACCTCGGTATTTTGCCACCTCTATGCCTTTCAAGTTTCAAGTTCCATTTACTTGAACTGAATAAATTATTCTCAACTTCTCTACGAACACTTCTCGTTTATAGAATTCCTAGCCCACTCATGTCTCCCCATCCACATACTAACTTACGCCTCTTTAACTGTAGAACACAGAAGAACGTCTTACCACGTAACTAAATCTTGGTTTTCTGTTTTTTTCTTTACCACGATGTACTAGGCCAACCTTGATTGAATATACGTCACTTGTCAGTTATATTACACCTGAGAGAGTAACCATATTGCTAAGTGTAACCTCCTCAGTCCATTCAAAGAGTTGAAATAGATAACAATGCGTTCCAAGGGAGGCGGTACACATTGAAGTGACACGAGAAAGTTTGTCAGTAATACGTTCAAAATGAAAACGACTTCCACCAGGCTAAGGGAGGCACAGATCGTGTAATTCTCCGGTTATTTGATTTTTGTTGTTGTTGAGAAATACTTCCCTGGGTATAAAATTATATCGTTATAAGAGATTTACTGATGTGTACAGAACCCTGTTTCATCCATGATCCATTAAACAATAAATCAAAGACATTGACTTCACCCAACAATAACATACGAAAGTTATGCAATGTCCTTTTCACCTCCTACAGATTGAAGGAATGGAGTGACTGGTGTTTTGAGACTGACTGATGTTTTGAGACAGTTCAGGAATTATGCAGTTTTCTGGCTTAGCATCAACCCTACAGCCTGCACACACACACACACACACACACACACACACACAAAGAGCAAGTGTTAAAGTAGACAATCTCTGTAACGAGTTTTTTACAGTACACCAGTAACCACAGAACTGAACAAGAGGCATCCCCTTGCTGTTCTGTATCTGGGATAAAAATATGACCATGACATCGTGGACCGAACTAAAGATGGTTCTAATCCATATTATCTTTATCATTCCACAATCTACACGGACCAAGTGGATTGCAAGGTGATAGATCTTGCATCAGGAAGTATCTTTGGTGATGAAAAAAAAGGGGGGGGGAGGGGGAGATATGTGGGTTGGTGTTTGGAGGCTACACTCCTGACGGTGTACCTAATGGGAAACCACTTATGCTTTATGGTTATTTTGTAAAGACGATTTGCTTCACCCTCTACTTATTTCATCTAATAATGGATTGAAGATACGTGACAGGAGGAGAGGTTTTTTTTTTTTCGGTGTTTGCCCTAAAGTCATCCATACCTTGCAGTGGCCATTTCCTTAATAGTTAAGAAAATAAATAAAATTCTTCGACTTATTCGTTTGAACAATTTCATTCAAGTCAAACTCTTGAATTAATCAAACCCAAATTCTCTCTCTCTCTCTCTCTCTCTCTCTCTCTCTCTCTCCATCTATCCCTCCATCTATCTATCTATCTAGTATCTATCTATTTATCTATCTGTCTATCTATCTATCTATCTATCTATCTATCTATCTATCTATCTATCTATCTATCTGTCTGTCTATATACTGGGATATTAATTTCCAAAACATTGAATTTATGACGGCGCAGAGAGCGAAATAACACTCAAGATATGTATAGATTTGTGTTTGAGATAATTCAAGAGTTTGACTTCAGGGCAAAGACTGAAAAAAAAATCAAATAGCGACGTAAGTGTAAGAAAAGTTAAAATTTGAAATAATTTGGAAACTCCCAAATGAAAATAAAATCGAGATTAGCAATACTGGATCCAACAGAAGACATATTTATAAAAACAAACTAAGCTTAGTTCTGTATTGAATTTGAGAATTAGTTCAGGACTATAACTGAGGAATCTGTTGTCAAATAATCTACAAAATATATGACAAAGCGTCTGGAGAAAATTACTGCCTCCACTACAGGATATAAAACTATGCCATGGGATCATAAACTCCCTGAACTACGAAAACTGAATAAAATGGGAAAAATGAAACATGAAACTATGAGATAAAACAAAAAAATGTGTCAGGAAATATGTTTGGCCCTTTAACTGTGTTGAATAAGAAAAAAATTTCCACTCGACAAGGAAGTAAAGTCGACAGTATATAAACACTCCACCATTGCTGTCGAATAAGGATATATACTATGAAACAAGGATCTAGTTGTTCAAGAAATATTAGACTAGTGATCATCTGTACAATAAACATGGTGTGAATATGGTTGAGGAAAAAGTGAAAAACTGAAGATCTCTTGAAAATGATGTTCAAGGATTGTCGCAGAAAATGCATCACTTGCAGTCAATTATTTGAGAAGAAAATAAGAGATCTTTCACAACAGTTAATAAGACGCATAAAAAGTCTTAGAAACAGTCTTACAACAAACAAGACTGAGCATAATACACCTTCCTCTCTGTGGAGATTTTCTGATCTGGTGAATTCCTTGTATAATCAGATGGAAAAAAACTCTAATGGAAACGAAAAGTAAAAATGGCCGACTATCCAACACATTCCTTGCCGGCTATTTGAGTGATAAGCACACTATAATGTATTAGTGCACAGTAAGTCCTCCTAATCTTGCCTTACAACATAACAATATCCGGACAGATTCTATAAATCAATTGCGGGCGTTTCTATAAAAAAGAATATAGAAACGCCCGAAATTAATCACTTAACAATCCAACTGCATTATTCTGGGTGGTTTTAGACTGTAAGCTAGCAAGTACTGTCTGAGCTAGGCACAGCTTTGGTCGTAAAATAGTGAACTATCGTAATGTCAAAATAAGAATTTTTAATGTGAGGACACAAAGGTAGAAAGTATGTGTAAAGACTTACTGGAATATTCTGAGGTTAAGTGAAATTAGGTAGACAGGTTCAAATAACATTAATATGACTGATTATAGTCTGGTTGTGAAAAACATAACAGGTGTGTGGATAGTCATGTGGAGAAGGTAGGTGAAATAATATCGGGTAGAATAAGAGTTCTATTAAACCTGCGGGTCTGGCACAAAAAAAAATCACGTTAATAAAGAAACAAATGATAACAAAGATGAGGTCTTAGAAAAGTTTCATGAATATAAAAAAATAAACTGTAAAGTTAACTGAATATTATTTATAATGTATAGGTAACACAGAGCAAGAAGGACCAGAAGTAGGACTACATAGGTTAGGTAATGGAACCGAAGGAGGAGAACATTTCTAAGACATATGGGTAGAAACGGGATCAAGTGTTTGATTCAATAATGTAACTGTTTAATGCAAGGAAACTTTCTCATTTAATTCAAATAACCAATAATTATGTCGTACAAAAACCCACCTTAAAGTGTATCCAGTCTAAGCCAATTTTTTATAAAAGATCATGCATAAAATTTTTATTAAAGACGATATTAAATAATTAAGATAGATAGTGAAATATCTAAAGAGAATAGGAACTAAGAAAGACATCATTAGTTGGAAAATTTGAAGTGATAATGCTATACAGATTAAAAGAAATTTGTGGAGTTTGAACTAACCTTTGGTAGGGTAAAGCACAAGAAACTTATGGATGTCTCGGAATAAACGAACACATTAGAATACGACAAATCTTTGGTGACATTAAGAGCCTGTAGTGTGGTGAGTAGTTGGCTACAGAGGAAGTTAATAAGGCTACATGTTATCTCCTATATTAGATAATATAGATTCTGAAGTTTTTATGAGAGAAGTTGTAAATAGTGATGAAGGAACAAAAGTTTATAGGAAAGTAACAGGTAAACCCATTGTATCAGGAGAAACGTTAGTCAAGTGTTTACATTTTGGAAGAAGAAAGGTCATTACCGTGTCATGGTTTTATTTTCGACGCTGAAACATACTAGTATTTTTATTTAATTTTTTGTATTTTTTTACGGGAATTAGCCCACCCGAGCACAGGTCGAGCGACCTAGGGGGTGAAAAAATAAGAATAGAAGAAATTAAAAATAGAAAAGAAAAATGTTATGTTCATCTACACCACGAAGATGCCGGAAAACCAGCTTTTTGAAGTGAGACAGATTATAAGAGTATGGAAACACAGAAGAAGGCAGAGCATTCCACAGTTTGGGTGTGTGAGGAAAGAAGGAGGTACTATAACGGGTTATTATAGTGTGACCGACATCCACAAGAAACGGTGGGCACCGCGGGCAGACGGGTGTTACAGGCGCGCGGCGGTACACAGGATGCCAAATCCACCGACATTGCCCGTTAAAGTACCTGTAAAAGAGAGAGAGTGAAGCAACATTGCGGCGAAGAGAAAGGGAAGAAAGACTGTCAACTAAAGGAGAAAAGTTAATAAGACGAATGCCTTTGATTCCACCCTATCTAACAGTTGGACAGAAGAAGAGCCACCCCAGATATGAGAGCAGTACTCCAAGTTAGGATGAATGAATCTCTTATATACTTGAAGCAACTGCACAGGAATAAAGTAGCTATGGCATCTGTACAGCATTGTTAAGGAGGCAAGTTAGTAGAGGTGGTTATTGGTTAGTTTATGTTTACTTCTCGTAGTGACTCAGTTGTGTAATTTGGGTAATAAAACCAAGTACCAAACAATGACGAGAATATAAACATGACCAATGAAGCCACAAGGGCAGAGTCCAGCTTCAGTGCGCATATCCTCTCGACATTATATACAAAAAGATGCTTCTGAAATCATCCTCATTAGAAGCCAACGTTGCTACTGAGTTATAAACGGATTCTATTTACGAGGTTTGTGATTACTTTACACTGATCTGCTAAATGGCATGTTGAGTCTGACATAATGAATAAAATTAGCACTTTTGTTTCCTTTTTTTCTTCAAACTTCAAGGAGGCTGCAGGGGGTAGGGGTGACGATCTTCGGGCGGTCATGGGAAGGGTGTATATTAATACAGTATACCACATTTAACATTGTGTCGAAAAGAACCGAATGAGTCAAGTGAAAAAGGCCAACATGACCAAACGATTATAAAAAAAAATGGGTCAAACTGTTTTATATATAAAAAATATACGGCACATCACATTGTATATAACCACGAGACTCGGGCTTTCATTAAAAACAAATTCCTTAAGTGTTGATTTCATCCGGTAGATCACTGGAACAACGAAGAGTCAATTGATAAACAAGTAATAGGTTTTTCACCGTACACAATACTATATTATATACCGTATGAAATTATTTTGGCAAGTGTTGTCAGTCAGATTCCATTACTGACTCCCGCGATAACAAGTTCAGTATATCGAAATATCTCAACCCACATGACTAGATAAAAATAGTGTATGGGTGTTAGATACCTGTGACGATCATTAATAGTTGACATTAAACGCTTCCATTCTCAAACCATCAATACATTTATACTTGTGGTAGACGAACAGCGGCCCACCAAACTCTTGCCTACCCCCGATTAGTTAGTACCTATAACTACTTTATAGTTAAATTTATTGCTTCTTTGAGAAAAAAAACATAAAATAGTAACATTTGCTGTACATATAATTTAACTTTATCTCACATTGCTCTAATGATCATAATATTATTATAAAAGTTAACCGTAGTTGCACATGTAAGCTCTGGCGAGGCTCACACCTCCCTTCAAGGACGGAGCGGAATGTGTAAAACTGGGGGTTATTGACTTTCCTTTATATGTGGTAAAAACTCTTAGGAATACAGAAAATAATTATAATAAATTTAACAGTATGGGTCCATCACCTTCGGGATTAGACTTGAACTGGCCATTGATAGTTCACTCTCTTTACCTCGTTATTCAGGCTCACATACACACTTGGTATTCAGGCTCACATACACACTTGTTATTCAGGCTCACATACACACTTGTTATTCAGGCTCACATACACACTTGTTATTCAGGCTCACATACACACTTGTTATTCAGGCTCACATACACACTTGTTATTCAGGCTCACATACACACTTGTTATTCAGGCTCACATACACACTTGTTATTCAGGCTCACATCAGACTAATTTAATGGAAATTGGAAGATATATATTAAAGAACATCCGATTTCTAAACTTGACTTTGAACCGTTCATTTTGTCTAAGTGAAGGTGGGAAACTAGAGTGTTTACCTGAGGATGCGTCTTGCCATTGTTTACCAAATACTCAGTAGCTGATGAAGGCTGTTTATAATAATGAGCCAATGAATACTTTGAGTTACTACTTCAGTTAATACTGTGTTACCAGATCACATTGTTGAGAGATCTTAGAAAAAGAGGTCAAATGCCAGTGACCTAATTAAAACCGATCTCGATTAATCATTTCGATGCGATTCCTGCAGTTACCATTTTATTCTGGCTACCAGCAAACGATTTTATTCAGCTTAGGGAAACCTCTAGCATCCAAAGGTGTTAAAGTGAATTGCAGTACATCCTGTTATTACTCATAACACCGCATTGTGTGGGCGGGGTGAACCATGTCTGTCCCGAATGTAGCAAACAAGTCTTAATGGGATCAGAACAGTTGTTATTGTTGAAGTTAATATTATACACGACAATTGTCCGCAACATGGACAGATTAAACAAATATGAATACCCAAGTTGCTGGTAATGAGATAGAGGGAGAGTCCGGCCGATTTTCTTGGCATTGGGGTGTTATGGTATCGATCGATTGACCGAGCTGGCCTGCCGACGAAGAGTTCACTTTATGTAAACGTCTGTGCCTAGTGTGACTGTTCCCGACGTCCCTCCTGTAACACAGTCTCATCCTTCCCTTTATGAGCAACACCAGTTTCCTGTTATCATAACATGGTTCGAACATCTATATTTACTAATATAACTTCAAAGGCATCAATTCCATGTTAACGTGTTTGTGCACTGGCTAGAATTAGAGCTAGGTCACTTAGTCTTCTCGTTCGCTTATTTTTTAGCCACATCCCAACAGCTTATCTGAGCCTTTAACAAATTCATAATCAATCGAGGGAATCATTGTCTCCGAATGGTAGAGAGCTCCACAACGTGTTAATATTAGGACGATATTAAATTCCTCTTCATGAAACAACACAGCCACACCCCTCTCCATGAAGCAAGTAAGCCACACCCCTCTCCATGATGCTAGGAATCCACATACCTTTCCATGAAGCTACACAGCCACACCCCTCTCCATGAAGCTAGGAATCCACATACCTCTCCATGAAGCAAGTAAGCCACATCCCTCTTCATGAAGCTACACAGCCACACCCCTCTCCATGAAGCTAACAATCTACACCCATCACGAAGCAAAGAAACCACGTCCGTCATGAAGCAAGGAAGCCACATCCGTCATCAAGGTAGAAAGCCACATCCCTCATGAAGCAAGAAAACCACATCCCTAATGAAGCAAGAAAATCACATCCCTAATGAAGCAAAAGAAAACCACATCTTTACTCAAGAACAAAAATAATTTACGAGGTCAAAACTCTTTAACGATACGTAACTTCTGAGTGGTGACAATGTTACGACCTCAATGGTGTTACTGTTACTCTATGCTGTAACACTTCTACACCATATGTATTCACACCTCGGCACCATATGTAGTCACACCTCGACACCATATGTAGTCACACCTCAACACCACATATAGTCACACCACGACACCACGTAACATAATTTATTCACCCCACTCGGTTATAATGTCTTTAGAAAGCTGATGGAAGAACTCACTGAAGAAACAACACAATGGTACTGGGTGAAGGAGGACTATGGTACTGGCTGAAGGACTATGGTACTCGGTGAAGGAGGACTATGGTACTGGCTGAAGAAGGACTATGGTACTCGGTGAAGGAGGACTATGGTACTGGGTGAAGGAGGACTATGGTACTGGGTGAAGGAGGACTATGGTACTGGGTGAAGAGGACTATGGTACTGGGTGAAGGAGGACTATGGTACTGGGTGAAGGAGGACTATAATTGCACTGGGTGAAGGAGGACTATAATTGCACTGGGTGAAGGAGGACTATGGTACTGGGTGAAGAGGACTATGGTACTGGGTGAAAGGAGGACTATGGTGCTGGGTGAAGGAGGGACTATGGTACTGGATGAAGGAGGACTATGGTACTGGATGAAGGAGGGACTATAAGGTACTGGGTAGAGAGGAGGACTATGGTACTGGGTGAAGGAGGACGCTATGATACTGGGTGAAGAGAGACTATGGTACTGGGTGAAGGGAGGACTATGGTACTGGGTGAAGGAGGACTATGGTACTGGGTGAAAGAAGGACTGTGTGGTACTGTTGAAGGAGGACTGGTACCGGGTGAAAGGAAGGGACTATGGTACTGGGTGAAGGACTATGGTACTGGATGAAGAGGGACTATGGTACTGGGTGAAGGAGGGACATGGTACTGGGTGAAGAGGACTATGGTACTGGGTGAAGAAGGGACTATAGTAAGAATGGTGAGAGAACTATGGTACTGGGTGAAGGAGGACTATGGTACTGGGCGAAGGAGGACTATGATACTGGGTGAAGGAGTACTATGATTGCCAGATTGAAGAGGACTATGGTACTGGGTGAAAGAGGACTATGGTAAGGTTAGGAGGACTATGGTACTGGGTGAAGGACGACAATGGTACTGGGTGAAATGGGACTATATGGTGCTGGGTGGGAGGGCCATGGTACTGGGTGAGGACCTAATGGTGCTGGGTGAAGGAGGGACTATGGTACTGGGCGAAGGGGAGGGACTATAATGAGTAAGGTGAAGGAGGACTATGGTACTGGGTGAAGGAGGACTATGGTACTGGGTGAAGGAGGACTATGGTACTGGGTGAAGGAGGACTATGGTACTGGGTGAAGAGGACTATGGTACTGGGTGAGGACGACTATGGTATTTGGTGAAGGAGGACAATGGTACTCCCAAATAGAAGGAGGACTACGGTAATGGGTGAAGGAGGGACAATGGTACTGGGTGAAGAAGGACTATGGTACTGGGTGAAGGGAGGACTATGGTACTGGGTGAAGAAGGACTATGGTGCTGAATTGAAGGAGGTCTATGGTACTGGGTTAAGGACTATGGTACTGGATGAAATGTAGTACTATGGTACTGGGTGAAGGAGGACTATGGTACTGGGTGAAGAAGGAGGACTAAGGTACTGGGTGAAGGAGGGACTATGGTACTGGGTGAAGGAGGACTATGGTACTCGGTGAAGGACGACTATAGTGGGTGAAGGACTATGGTACTGGGCAGAAGGAATATGGTACTGGGTGAAGGAGGACTATGGTTCTAGATGAAGGAGAACTATGGTATTGGGTGAGGAGGACTATGGTACTGGGTGAAGGAGGACTATGTTACTGGGTGAGAGGAGGACTATGGTGCACTGGGTGAAGGAGGACTATGGTGCTGGGTGAGAGGACTATGGTACTAGGTGAAGGAGGGACTATGGTACTGGGTGAAGGAGGGACTATTATGCTGGGTGAGAGGAGGACTATGGTACTGGGTGAAGGAGGACTATGGTACTGGGTGAAGGGGAGGACTATGGTGCTCAGTGAAGGTTTGACTTTGGTATTGGGTGAAGGAGGACTATGGTACTGGGCAGGAGGACTATGGTACTGGGTGAAGGAGGACTATGGTTCTGGGTGAAGGAGAACTATGGTACTGGGTGAAGAGGACGCCGTTACTGGGTGAGAGAGGACTATGTTGCACTGGGTGAGGACTATGGTGCTTTTCAGGGTGAAGGAGGACTATGGTGCACTGGGTGAAGGAGGGACTATGGTACTGGGTGAAGGAGGACTATGGTACTGGGTGAAGGAGGACTGCAGTACTAGGTGAAGGAGGGACTATGGTGTTACTGGGTGAAAGGAGGACTATGGTACTGGGTGAAGGAGGACTATGGTACTGGGTGAAGGGAGGACATATGGTACTGGGTGAAGGAGGACTATGGTTCTGGGTGGCGAAGGACTATGGTACTGGGTGAAGGAGGGGACCTATGAACTGGGTGAAGGAGGACTATGGTACTGGGTGAGGACTATGGTATTGGGTGAAGGAGGAATATGGTACTGGGTGAAGGAGGACTATGGTACTGGGTGAGAGGAGGACTATGGTACTGGGTGAAGGAGAACTATGGTACTGGGTGAAGGAGAACTATGGTACTGGGTGAAGGAGGACGCTATGGTGCTAGTTGAAGGAGGACTATGGTACTGGGTGAAGGAGGACTATGGTGCTGGGTGAAGGAGGACTATGGTACTGGGTGAAGAGGAACTATGGTACTGGGTGAGAAGGAGAACTATGGTACTGGGTGAAGGAGGACTATAATTTACTGGGTGAAGGAGGACTATGGTGCCTGGTGAAGGAGAACTATGGTTCTGGGTGAAGGAGAACTATGGTGCACTGGGTGAAGGTGGACTATGGTACTGGGTGAAGGAGGGACTATGGTACTGGGTGAAGGAGGACTATGGTACTGGATGAAGGAGAATATGGTACTGGTGAAGGAGGACTATGGTGCACTGGGTGAAGGGACTATGGTACACTGGGTGCAGAAGGACTATGGTGCTCGGTGAAGGAGGGACTATGGTACTAGGTAGAAGGAGGACTATGGTACTAGGTGAAGGAGGATTATGGTACTGGGTGAAGGACTGTAATTGCTGGGTGAAGGAGGACTATGGTACTGGGTGAAGGGAGGAATATGGTACTGGATGAAAGAGGACTATAGTAATGTGGTGAAGGAGAACTATAATTACTGGGTGAAGGAGGAGACCATCGTACTGGGTGAAGGAGGACTATGGCCACTGGGTGAAGGAGGACTATGGTACTGGGTGAAGGAGGGACTATGGTACTGGGTGAAGGGAGGCCTGTGGTACTGGGTGAAGGAGGTCTATGGTACTCAGTTAGGAAGACTATGGTACTGGATGAAGTAATTACTATGAAATTTTCAAATTTAGAGGACTATGGTACTAGACGAGAGGACTATGGTACTAGATGAAGGAAGGACTATGGTATTGGGTGAGAAGGAGGACTATGGTACTTGGTGAAGGAGGACTATGGTACTGGGTGAAGGAGGACTATGGTACTAGGTGAGGAGGATTATGGTACTGGGTGAAGGAGGACTATGGTACTGGGTGAAGGAGGGCTATGGTACTGGGTGAAGGAGGAATATGGTACGTGGGTGAAGGACTATGCTACTAGGTGAGGGGACTATGGTACTGGGTGAAGGAGGACTATGGTACTGGGTGAAGGAGGACTACTGGTGCACTGGGTGAAGGACTATGGTACTGGGTGAAGGAGGACTATGGTGCTGGGTGAAGGAGGGACTATGGTGCACTGGGTGAAGGAGGACTATGGTACTGGGTGAAGGAGGACTATGGCCTGTTTGAAGGAGACTATAAGTACCAGTTGAAGGAAGACTGTGGTACTGGGTGAAGGAGGGCTATGGTACTGGGTGAAGGAGGACTATGGTACTGGGTGAAGGAGGATTATGGTACTGGGTGAAAGAGGACTGTGGTACTGGGTGAAGGAGGACTGTGGTACTGGGTGAAGGAGGACTATGGTACTGGGTGAAGGAGGACTATGGTACTGGGTGAAGGAGGACTATGGTACTGGGTGAAGGAGGACTATGGTACTGGGTGAAGGAGGACTATGGTACCGAAGGAAGGAGGACCATGGTACTGGGGTGAAGGAGGACTATGGCACTGGGTGAAGGAGGTGACCAGGCACTGCTTGAAGGAGGACCATGGTACTGCTGAAGGAGGCCTGCGGTACTGGGTGAAGGAGGACTATGGTGCACTGGGGTGAAGGAGGACTGGTGGTACTGGGTGAAGAAAGACTGTGGGTACTGGGTGAAGGGCGGGGAGGGCGGTGGTACTGGGTGAAGGAGGACTATATGGTACTGGGTGAAGGAGGACTATGGTACTGGGTGAAAGAGGACTGTGGTACTGGGTGAAGGAGGACGGGGTACTGGGTGAAGGAGGATTATGGCACGGGGTGAAGGAGGACCATGGTACTGGGTGAAGGAGGACTATGGTACTGGGTGAAGGAGGATAATGGTACTGGGTGAAGGAGGACTATGGTACTGGGTGAAGGAGGACTATGGTACTGGGTGAAGGACTGTGGTACTGGGTAAAAGAGGACTGTGGTACTGGGTGAAAGAGGACTATGGTACTGGGTGAAGGAGGATAATGGTACTGGGTGAAGGAGGACTATGGTACTGGGTGAAGGAGGACTATGGTACTTGTAGGAGGGTCATGGTATAAGTAGGGAGACTATAGTACCGATAGTGAGACCATGGTATCGATGGTACCATGGTGATAGAAACACCATGGGACAAACGGGGGAACTATGATACTAATGGGGAGACGATGATATTGAATAGAAGAGCGTAGTTTGGGTGTGGGATCATGGCACTGAGTAGAGGATCATGGCACTGAGTAGAGGATCATGGCACTGAGTAGAGGATCATGGCACTGAGTAGAGGATCATGGCACTGAGTAGAGGATCATGGCACTGGGTGAAGGACCATGAACACTAAAGACGGAGGATCATGATATTGTGTGGTGGCGCATCATGATACAGAGGGCGCACCATGACACCGGGAGGAGCACCATGACACCGGGAGGAGCACCATGACACAGGGAGGAGCACCATGACACAGGGAGGAGCACCATGACACCGGGAGGAGCACCATGACACAGGGAGGAGCACCATGACATGACATGACAGGGAGGAGCACCATGACACAGGGAGGAGCACCATGACACCGGGAGGAGCACCATGACACCGGGAGGAGCACCATGACACCGGGAGGAGCACCATGACACGGGAGGACAAAGATGGCGGCGTAGCTTACCTTAGGATCACAAGAAGACAGAAGATGACTCCATTCCTGGCGGGGCTCACTAAGTGGAAGAGTTGATGTGTGATGGTAGCGGCCCTGTGTGGCACCTCAGCTGTGTTTGGGCCTTTACAACACGTACGCTACAGCCTTGGTACAGCTTTGGTACAACTTTAGTACAGAGGACGTAGTACAACAACACCTCTAAGAGGATGATCACCCGTATGTGATGTTCACTGTGCTACTACAGGAAAACTACCAACTTTCTACTCAAATAACTATTCGTTCATCTTCATTAGCCTCAGGAAAGTTGCATATTCCTTGTTAAACTTGTCAATAATGATACCGTGACGTCCATAGCCCATCCCCTCACATAGTCTGAGGGTGTGGGAGTATGTGGGCGTGTGTGGGGGCGTCAGGGGTGTGAGGGGTATGGTGTAGTAATGGTGGTGGTGGAGTTGGTGTCGGTGAAGGTGGTGGTGGTGGTGGTGGTGGTAGGCGCGCGGGGGGCAGCAGCGCGCATGGTCTCGCCAGAGCCGACCTGTAGTTTACGTGCCCGAGGTTGGCCACCGTCTGACCCAGCGGCAGAGCTCGGGCCCCCCGCTGCCACCCGAGCCGACCCGAGTACACCCGACCCTCGCCATCATGGCCGCCGCCCACCCCACCAGCCAGCTAGTCGATACGCGCACCCACCATCCTTCCAACACAACAACATGGCCCCCACCACCGTCACCTCTACCACCTCCTTATAAAATTCTACTTACAGTTTATATTCTTTCTCAAGTAAGGTATTTTCTTACCTGTCTCAAGGGAATAAGGGGGAGATGAGTGTGAGAGCCACTCACCCGCTTACTTTATCTCCCCTCTACCTTCTCTATGACTGAGTGTGAGGTCAAACCAATTACCAATAAGACAAATATCGTATGTTACATCAATCGAAGGTCAAAGCCAATAAGAGAGTTGTTCACACAAAAACAAAATACAAAAATTCGTTTTATGAAACTCATCGAGACAGAGAACAAAACCTGTACTTTAATAAAAAGAATTAATCTCATCTTCATTGCACAAGATCCTTCTACGACATTGTGTGCAGCATGAATCAACAATTGCTGGACCTCGTTTCTTGACCCGTCAACCTTCCTTCATTCACGGATCCGTCCATAACCAGTTTGTGTTGGTGTTCCTGCTTCCCGCCCGGCTACCCTACAGTGGCACCACGGTCCTGCACAACAGCCCACACCAACGCCTGCAACACAGCCCACACCAACGCCTGCAACACAGCCCACACCAACGCCTGCACCACAGCCCACACCAACACTTGCATCACATCCCACACCAACACCTTTACCACAGCCTACCCCAACACCTGCACTATAGCCCACACCAACACCTTTACCACAGCACACACCAACACCTTTACCACAGCACATACCAACACCTTTACCACAGCCCATACCAACACCTTTACCACACACCAACACCTTTACCACAGCACATACCAACACCTTTACCACAGCCCATACCAACACCTTTACCACAGCACATACCAGCAGCTAAATTAGAACACACACACACACACACTACTACTACTTTGCTGTCACTCGGAATCGAGTATGACGATCATTTAGCTATGATACAATGATATGAGTTATTAAGGATGTCACCTTCGTTGATGAGCTCTGAGGTGACTCGAGAGGCCGATACATGATCAGAAGGGTTGTCCACATATGCTGCACTTGTGGAGGGCTACACCTAGTGCGGGAGGGGCGACGGCAGGCGTCTTTCCGGCGCTGTATTGACACCTTCTCAAGTGGTGCTCTTCCACACGTTACGGTGTGGGGTGATCATCTCCCAGGTGAGGAGGTCGATTTTGCACTTTTTCGGGTTTGTCTTGAATATCTTCATACCTTTTCCGTTGTCTGCCAGCGTTACGTTGATCCGCAATTTTTTTAATTGCACACGCTATATTTTGCCACCATTGGTTCATTAGTTCTCGAAGTTCGCGCTGGACTGCCGCTTTCTCCTCGTGGAAGGTATCAGGTTTGGTCCGAGACTGAAGGCGGCGGCACATTGGGCACTTTCTCCCAGGCAAACATGGTCAGGACAGCAAAACAGAGAGACATCTACCTAATGTAACAAAAACAAAAACAAGCGTCTAGACGAGGTTCACCATGGATCCCGTTACAACAGTTGAGGCCTTGCAGGGTTGTGCAATATTTCATCAATTGCTGAAGCAAGTGAGGCGTCTGCAAAAGCTCAAGAAAAGACAATGGGTGAGTCGTGAAGTTTGTTTACAAGTGGCGGCGGCTGGCTGGTCAAAAAAGACCCTGAATAAAGATTTAATAATATTAAAGAAGTTTTAAAGTGATGAATAAATATGAATATGTCACCGTTTATGTGTTTTATTTTAAATTATTATTGTTTCATTATTTATTTAAATTTCTACTTGAAAACATATGAAGCTCATTTGAGCACTAACCCAGTCGGCAAATACCCCCGCCAAACCATTGTCCATTTCTCGCAACAACAGAAATCCTGCTGCTTGTTGGGCTGTTAGGCCAGCGGCCAGCAAAACGGTCAACATGTTTGGAGGAAAGTGTTCAGTGTGCCGTCACCTTTAGGGTTGTTCAGGCAGTCAGTGAGAGCACCACATTTACTCATGACGGGTACTCAGATTTCCGGGTCATTTTCATCAAACCAATCCTGGTGTTTTCTTTTGATCTGGCCGAGGGTCTCGTTGCAGGTTCTTGTGATGACAGCTTTGATGGGACCCCATTCGGCACTAGAATTTTGGTCGTTTGTAGTTGCGTTGTTCATCAATCTATCGTTGAGTTGCTCTGTAAAAGTATGTGCTGCCGCTGGATCCTCCAGTCGATTGGTGCTCAAGCCTCTTCTGGAGGCGTGTTGTCTTCGCCGTTTTCGGGCAACGTGAAGGGAGAATTTGGCTCTGACAAACCGATGATCTATATCACAATAGTCTGAGGCATACATGGCTCGGGTGATGAAGACATCTCGGAGATCTCGTTCTCTGACAATGATGTAATCAATGAGATGCCAGTGTTTGGTTCGTGGGTGTTGGCAAGACTCCCTGAACTTGTCGGCCTGCCTAAACAAGATATTGGTGATAATGTGGAAAAGTTCAACACACTTGCTGAGGAGGAGTAGGCTATTGGGATTCCACTTGCCTACTCTGTTTCTCCCTATGATTCCCTGCCAAATGTCATCATCTTTGCCAACTCTGGCATTGAAGTCACCAAGGACACAATCTTCTCTGGGGATAGAGGTTAGCACTACGTCAAAGTCAGTGTAAAAGGCCTCCTTGGTATCATCCTCTGCATCCAGTGTTGGGGCGTATGCACTGAAGATGAAGGCATGACGTGAGTGATTCACTGGGACCCGGAGCATCATGATGCGCTTGTTGACCCAATAGGCATTTCAGTTAGCCTATGTAGGATGGATTGGTGAAATGCAAAGCCAACTCCATAAATGCTGTTTCTCTCTGCAGCAGAATTACCCTTCCAGAAGAAAGTATAGCCAGACCCAGGTTCACTAATGGCTGCTATGTCGATGTTATACCTAGCCAGCTCTTTTGGCACAAGGGCGGTTCTTCTTTCAGGACGCTCATTTGTGCCAGTATCCAGAAGGGTCCTGACATTCCATGCAGCAACCATAAGAGGTTGCATAGTTTGTTTTTCCTTTGATCTGTGATTGTGATTTTTTTCGACCGCATAAGGATGATCTTACTGGGTGCAGTTGCCCAGTCAAGTTGGTTCTTTAGGCAGGCTATGTTTAGGGCACCTTTTCTAGCCCCCTCCCCACATGGGGTGAGCAGAATGGCTCTTCGAAAGGGCTGCTCAGTCGCATAATCAGGACCTGATTGCACTGCTGCCTTGATCCCAGTGCATAAACGACCATCTTTTCTGTGCCGCCCATGTGCAGAGTTGTGACTAGAGACTCCCGGCAGTCATATCTGCCTGTCCCCGTCGCCACTTGTCCGTCACTATAGGACTTTTGGGGATATAGGGGTTTTGATGAAAAGTATGATGAGCTGAGTGATGGCTGCATGTGAGTTGAATTGTGGTGAGGCAGGAGCGTAGGCTGCTACCACACATCTTGGCTCACACTTTTCCTAATCCAATGGTGCAAGTGTTGGAACGACTGGGGAGAGGGAGTGTTGCACTGAACTTCCGATAACCAAGTTTGTTGGGTTTCGCCTTAGTAGCCTGTCCATCAGGCATTGCCTTTGTCCGCCGGTGTAGTCATTGGGTTCCCATGGAGGTCACCTCTTCCGCCTATAACGCCGTTGGAATCTTGTTGGAGCTCTGTAAGCATGTCTGCCTGATACGGGGCTCCATCACAACTTTTTCGTTTGGGGTTTACTCCCGCAGCCTACGAAGGTTAATCAGTAAGACAGCGGGGCAGTGGTTGGTAGGTGCCAGTATGTGTCCACATGTCAGTGGGCCAATGTGCCGTAACTCTGGGGTCCACTGCTGCTCCAAGATTCATTGCAGGTCTAGCTTGGGCCCACGAGGCACCCAGTTACCGTGTGTTGCCGAGGAGGCACAGCAGGAGTCTTGATGGTAAGGAGGCTGTGTACTGGCACGGGAAGACTTGTGCAATTTGCTTCCCTGTTCACCACGAGGGCTAGCCAGAGACGGTAGCTGAAGGCGACAGGAAGCCAGCAGTGCTTGCACCTTAACACTAACATAATGTTGCCACACTAGACGCATTACACCACCCTGTGTACACACACACACACACACACACACACTTCTACCACAGCCCAAGTAAAGACCTGCACTAACGTCCATAAAAACACTTGCATATCAACCAACACCATAACTTGCAATAACACAGACTAACACATGCACCATAGCCAACACCAATAGCTTCACCACACTCCATGCCAGCACTTGTACCACAGTCCGCAATGATGTGTGAATGCTCCTCAGTCTACACCACACAAGCACCTGCACCCTAACCCACACATAAATTTACGCCAAAGCTCAAATGAACACGCGAGACAAAATCTATAACACCAACACCTGCACCACAATCATCACACTAACACCTGCACCACAATCATCACACCAACACCTGCACCACAATCAACACACCAGCACCTGCACCACAATCAACACACCAGCACCTGCACCATAACATACGTACCAGCTCCTGCACCAAAACGCACAGACACCAACACCAGCACCATAATAAACAAACCAGCAAATGCACCACAGCACACACCAACACCTGCACCACAACACACACCCAACAACACCTGCACAATAACATACACCTGCACCACAACACATTCCATCACCTGAACTACAACACATTCCGACACCTGCACCACCTTACATACAAACACCTGCACCACAAAACATACAAACACCTGCACCACAATACACACCTACACCTGCTTTGGCGTATATCTGTGTGTGGGTTAGGGTGCAGGTACTTGTGTGGTGTAGATTGTGGAGAGGGTACACATCATTGCGGACTGTGGTACAAGTATTGGCATGGACTGTGGTGAAGGTATTGGTATTGGCTATGGTGTACGTATTGGTCTTTGTTAGTGGCTTACAGACTTCCTCAGTGACCGACGCCAAGCCGTACGCTTCCGAGGGGCTGTCTCAATCTTTCACTCATCTGTGGTGTCCCCCAAGGCACCAAGATGGGACCGCTCTGCTTCCTCATGCTTAGCTGTGATGCCCAAAGAGAAACCTCTGCTCGCTGGAAATTTGTCGAAAACTCAACGATTGGGATCAGTGTGAACAACTCAGCTCCCGTTCCGACTACACTGCCCTCCAGAATATATTGAACAATCTTCAAAATTGAGCCGCCAACAACCATGTCACCATCAACCATACAAAGAACATGGTAATGCACATCAACCTCTCCTCTAAACTTGTTCCACCTCCCTCCATTACTTTGGGCCCCAACACACTCCAGTTTGTGGACTCCACCAAGCTCCTTATCGTCACTATAGATAACAAACAAAATTGGAAAACACACATCAGTAAACGGTCAAATCCTTCAGTTTTCGTCTCCACCTCCTCCGCCGACCCAAGTCTCTCCGAGTTCTGTCCCATAGCTTATCAGTGCTTACTCAACATTCATGCTTTCCAAGTTCACCTATGCCTCCCCTGTCTGGTCATCCTCCCTAAATGCCACACAATGGAAACACCTAGAAAAATGGCAGAAGAGGGCCTGGACTAAAGTGATCACGGTAGACGATGTGCAGAACAAGTGGGATAATTACCTGGACACAATCACCAAAGCCGACCACCACTTCTTTCCAGCCAAGTAACTGAGGATCCACCCCAATGATGTCCCGTGGATTACATCCCGTATCAAAAGACTAATTGAGCAGCGCAACAAGGCATACTACACCAACAACCGCCTGCACAAAAGTCTACATAACCAGGTCATCAGGGAAATCAAGTCAGCCAAGAAGTCTTATTATCCCAGGAAAGTGCACAGCCTCAAGGAGGTCGGCATCGGTCAGTGGTACTCCAAGGTAAAAGATCTCTGTGGTCTTAACCGTCAGGCTCCCACGCTTCCTTTCATCTCTCATTTACCTAGTGAGGAGGCAGCTGAGATAATTAATAACCACTTTGCTACCCTATGTCATACCTTACCCAGTCTTGACCTCACTCTCCTCCCAGCTTACTTACCTTCCCCCTTCCCCCCTCCCGGTGTTCAACCATTTGAAATTGCCAACAATCTCCTGAAATTTAAATCAAAATGCTCCACAACCCAAATTGACCTCCCAATCAAAATTTACAAGGAGTTTGCAGTCGAACTTGCCACCCCCCTCTGTTCCATTATTAATGCATCCCTCAGACAAAGCAAATGCCCTAATGAATGGAAAACCGCATTTGTCACCCCTATCCCCAAGGTCCCCACCCCACAGTCCCCTAACGACCTCAGGCCAGTTGCCATTACCCCCATACCCAGTCTACTCTGTCAAGACTTTGTTTTTGAGTGGGCATTTGCTCGTATTTATCAGTCAATTGATCCACAGCAATTTGGCAATATGAGGACCTCCTCTACATCACACTGCTTAATTAGTTTCCTGGATTTCCTGCACAAAAACCTGCAGAAACGTAAGACATCACTGGCCGTTGCCCTTGTTGACTTCAGGAAGGCTTTTGACCTTGTTGATCAGTGCACTGTTATCAACAAGGCCATTGCATTAGGGCTGCCCACCAACCTAGTCTCATGGCTCACTGATTTCTTGAGTGAGCGTAGTCAGGCAGTAAGGTACCAGGGTTCTGTCTCCACATTCCAACACCTCACCTGCGGTGTTCCCCAGGGGACCAAGATGGGACCACTGTGCTTCCTAATCCTGATCAACGACGCTCTGTCAGACACTCCTCACAGGTGGAAGTACGTGGATGACTGCACTGTGGGGGTTACAATGGACAACACCTCACCGGACTACTCATCGCCACAAGGCACCATGGACAGGCTACAGGCATGGACTATGGAGAACAAGGTCACCATCAACCACACCAAAACCGTAGTCATGCACATCAATACCGCCACCACTCCGGTGCAAGCTCCAGCAGTCACAGTGGGTGCCCATCCTCTCCAGTTAGTGCAGTCTGCCAAACTCATGGGTGTTACCATAGACCACAAACTGGACTAGAAGGCCCATGTAAACAACACAATCAAGGCAGCCTCGTACCGACTCTACATGCTACGACGACTCAGGTCACTTGGGACACCCACGCCAGAGCTGAGGACTATCAACAACGCCTTTATTCTCCCCAAATTAACGTATGCATCACCAGCCTGGTCGTCTTCTCTCAACTCTACCCAACAACGTCAGCTAGAGAAGGTACAGAAAAGGGCCTGCAGAATCATGCTTGGTGCAGACTACTCACGCTACAACAACGCTCTCTCCACCCTGGAAATGCCATCCCTCAGTGATCTCCACCACCAAGCACGAGCAAGGTTTGGCAGTGGACTACTGCCCCATCCTCGTCATCGCCACCTCCTGCTAGTCCCCGCCCACCTCGCGCAGTCCGCCACTACAACAAAATTCAGCCCATAAGAGCCCGCACCGATAGATATAAGAATAGCATCATCCCATCTATTGTTAAAATAATAAACAACTCCTGATTTATGTACTGTACAGCCCTGTAAATGTATTAAACGCATATCATTATATCTAAATCACATGTAAGTTTGTATATTTTCAGCCAACGGCTGCAACTCTATTAATAAACGGTTTATTATTATTATTATTATTTACACACACACACACACACACACCTACTACTGCTACTTTGCTATCACTCAGAATTGAGTATGACAATCATCCAGCTATGATACAAAGATATGAGTTATTAAGAATATCATCTACATTGGTGAGTTCTGAAGTGACTAAAGAGGCCTTTACGGGTCCGGCAGAGTCGATCACAGAAGTTGCACATCTAGGGAGTTACATCTAGTGCTAGAGAGGCGGCGGTAGCGTCTTTCCGGCGTTGGCGCTTGTGTGCTTCATTATGCAGTCGTGCTAACTCGAAAGTATTGACACCTTTTTGTGTGGTGCTCCTCGAAGAGTTATGGTGTGGAATAATCGTCTCCCAGGTGAGGGGGTCGATTTGGCACTTCTCAGGTTACGTGTCAAAGGGGTAAGGCTCATAATAAATAAAAAGTGAATGTATTTAAAGAGAATTACAATACAGTATAGTCTGGATTTACGCGGTTTTTGTTTAAGCGTTTGGTCATTTACGCGGTGCCTTGCCAGAATGAAAATGCTTTAATTACGCGGTAAATTTGGTCATTTATGAGACGAGCTGCTGGAGAGGTCCAGACCGCCGCGTCATTTTTTACCCACGCAGTCCATTCTTGACCATACGCGGGAAGCGGCGCGGTGAGTGGTGAGCATTAGGCCGCTTTTACGTTATCGCTGAGGTCATATGACGTATCGGACTGTGATTGGGCCACGCATCCTTACCACCCACGCATTCTCTCCGCCGCTAGCTGTGATTGGTCTAATGTAACATGACGTGCCCTGCCACCAGAGGGTAAAAGTCGCTGACCTAGCCGGGCCTGTCTCATTGTTCTCAGTCCGCGTGTACGGTTCTCTCTTGTGCTCACTATTCCCCTCACAATGGCTTCCGTGGGACCCCCACCACCCGAGAAAAACCTTAATTACCTGGACCAAGCCATGATAATGTGAAGGAAATCATCGAGTTGGGGGAGAAACTTAAGCTCATCCTTGACAACGACCCAGACAAGCATCGGTATGAAGTGTCTAATAACCATCTGACGAAAGTTATGGAGCCGTATATCCAGATCTATCTCGACAACATCACTGCTAGTCGTCAACGTAGTATTGAGGACTTCCTCGCTCGCAACCCACCACAACCACAGCCAGCCCAAGTCAGTGATAGTGATAGTGACAGTGAGGGGTTTGTCTGGGAGGCCCTGCAAACCTCTACGAGTAGTGAAAGTGAAAGTGATTCACCGGAGGGCATCTAATCTGCCCTCTGCCTCGGAACCAGCCGCCATCCCCGTGTGCCGACCCAGCTTTTCTACTCATGTAAGTGTTAAAAAACCTAATACTGTATTGTTGATATTTCTCTTAATTATTAATTGTGTGTGCATACCATTATAAAATTAAGATGTAATTTTTACTACAACGCACGTATTGTGTCGGAAAAAGTCGAGTTTGGGGGTCGGCCCAGTCTCTATTTCAATTAATCCCATATGTTCTGTTATTTTATTTACGCGTTTCTCGTTTTACGTGGACCTCCGCTGGTTCAATTGACCGTGTAAATGCAGACTATACTGTATATGGTTACTAAATTTGTACTGCTAAGAACTCCAACTACGGTGTAATGTATGGATTGAATGCAGCCCCTTTTAATAACTGAATATTTGATGATTGGAGAGGAGAGAAACTTAAATAAAATGTATAACTATATTTCCAAGCGCTTACCACAAATAACAATGAAATAAAGCTAATCACATGAACATATTAGGTTACTTTAAGGCTGCCAATATCACTGACAACCAAATCAATCCACGATTCTAGAACATAAATACATACAACACCAACAACAGCCAACCAGCCTCACCAATGAATACCATGAGTACATCACCAGATCGAAAACAGAAGTCAACTGACAACACAGGCCAGTGGTGGAGGTCTAAAGACTACCCAACCTTGTGTGCTAACTGAGCCGGCTCTGAAGTCGCCGGCTTTTATGGGTTGCTTTGAGCAGACTGACCCAAACATCGTACTTAACATGTCATTGTTAATGCTATTACAGTATTACAGAATTTAATATTATGAACTATTCACATAAAAAAACAATGTAATTATAGTCTGAATAAAATATATAATCATACAATATATATCAAGACTACATACTCAGTTACAGTACGTCCAGCAGGGGTGTACAGCTCATGAAGTAATTGGTTGTTAAGGGTAGTTCTATCATGAGATACATTGCACATGACACTATCCTTATACCTTTTCAGTTTTCCGCCGTCGTTACCATTATTATCAGTTAGGTGACTGTAAAGTAGCTGCTTTGACAGTCTACTGTCGTCCAAGCAAGTAATATTGCCAGTCCAGCGTAGTTGTTCATAGATAATGGTAGCCTTGATGCTTCTATAGTTGGTGTCAGCAAGAACACTGGCATTTGTTCTCTTGTCTTCCCATCGAACTCGGAGGATGGAACGTAGACTACGTTGGTGAAAGTTTTCAAGTGCCTTGAGGTGCCTCCTGTATGTGACCCATGTCTCACTGCCATATAGCAGGGTGGGGAGGACCACTGCTCGATATACGTGTAACTTGGTAGGTAATTTCGTCTCCCTACAGCTGAAGACACGGTTTTGGAGTCTGCCAAAGGCTTGAGATGCACATCTGATCCGATGTTAAATCTCTTCATCGATGTCCGCGGTGGTAGACAGGTTGGGAGCCGAAATATTGAAAGTGGGTAACGTTAGAGCGGGTAGTACCGTTAAGCCGGATGGGTGGTGGAGGTGTGGTTGAACCAGGGACAGGCTGAAAGAGAAACTGAGTTTTACGTTCATTCACCTCAAGGCCGACGCATGCATACGCATCTGCGTAGGTGTTCAGGATCTCATGTAGGTCGCGTTCAGTGTGAGTGACGAGGGTGAGATCTGCTTACTGAAGTTCAGTAATGGAAGCTGCCGACACCTTTGTTCCTGCCTGGAGTTGTCTTATGTTGAAAATACCCTTCATTTGTCAGTCGATGTTCACCCCGCCGGTTAAATTAGGATTGGCACGAGTAAGGAAGGCAGCCAATAAAATGAAAAAAAGCGTTGGTGCCATTCCACACTCTTGTTTAACTGCCGTTGGATAGGGAAGAACTCAGACTGGGTGCCGTTGTGCAGGACACTGCCGTTCATGCCATCGTGGAGTTGCCTCACAATAGCAATGGGTTTTGGTGGGCAGCCAAAACGGCTGAGGGTCCGCCAGAGGGCTTCCCTGCAATTGACGGGCAGCAAAGATCATGTCAGTAGTGCCACGTGTTGTTCTAAAGCCACATTGAGATTCTGGGAGAAAGTTTGCCGCCTCAGGATGAAGTCTGTTTAGGGGGACTCGGGCGAGAATGTTCCCAGCTATGGACAACAGCGAGATCCCGCGGTAGTTGCCACAGTCTGACCGGTCTCCCTTGTTCATATAAATAATGACGATGGAGGCGTCTTTAAGAGCTTGGGGGATTTCTTCCTATTCATATATATTATCCAGGAGAGAGTGGAGACGGCTAGTAAGCAGAGGTCCTCCCGCTTTATGCACCCCGGCTGGGATTCCATCAGGCCCTGAAGGTTTGTAATTTTTCATTTGTTTGATGGCAGTAGCTACTTCATCCAGGGATGGGGGATAACAGCGGGGCAATGGTTGTTAGGCCCCAGGACGTGTCCACGTGCCAATGGGCCAATGCGCCGTCCCTACGCGCCCACTGCTACTCCGAGATCCCCCGCTTGTCTAGCCTGGGCCACCGAGGCACCCAGATACTATGTGCTGCCAAGAGGAGGCACAGCAGGAGTCTTGATGGTGAAGAGGATGTGTACTGGCAGGGGAAGGCTTATGCAAGTTGTTTCTCTGTTCACCACGAGGGCTAGTCAGCGGTGATCTCTGAAAACGAGAGGAAACAAGCAGTGCTTGCACCTTAACACTAACATAATGCTGCCACACTAGACGTATTTCACACACACACACACACACTCGGAATCGAGTATGAAGATAATCCAGCTGTGATATAATGATATGAGTTATTAAAGATGTCACCTTCGTTGGTGAGCTCTGAGGTGTCTCGAGAGGCCGATACGGGCCCGGCAGGGCCGTCCACAAAATTTGCACGTGTGGAGGGTTACATTTAGTGTGGGAGGGGCGGCCGAAGCATTTTTTTGGCGTTGGCGCTTATGTGCCTTTGCTTGCAGTCGGGCTAACTCGAAAGTATTGACACTTTCTCGTGTGGTGCTCCTAAAAGCGATACGGTGTGGAGTAATCGTCTCCCAGGCGAGGGGGTCGGTTTGTCTAAAGACTATCCTTATACCTTTTTAGTTGGCCGCTAGAGGTACGTTTACTATTCCTTAAGTGACTGTAAACAAGCTGTTTGGCAGACTACTGTCGTCCATGCGGGTAATATGGCCAGTTCATCGCAGTTGTTCGTGGATAATAGTAGCTGCAACGCTCCTACAGTTGGTGTCAGCGACAATTCTAGTATTTATTTTTTTGTATTCCCAACGAACTCGTAGGATGGATTGATATACGTGCCGCTTTGTAGATAATCTCAGCTTCCTACAGCTGAAAACACGGGTACTGAGTCTGCCAAAGGCTTGAGATGCACATCTGTTCCGATATTGAATCGCGTCATCGATGTCCACGGTGGTGGACAGGTGGGAGCCTAGATACTGAAAGTGGGTAACATTAGATGAGGTAGTAACATTAAATTTTATATATGGTAGAGGTGTGTAGGTGTTCAGGATCTCATGTAGATCATGTTTGGTGTGAGCGACGAGCATGAGGTAGCCAGTATAATGAAGTTCAGTGATAGAAGTGGCCGACACCTTTGTTCCTGCCTGGAGTCGCCTTATATTGAAAAGGCCCTTCATCCGATACTGGATGTCCATGCCGCCTGCTAAATAGGCATTGGCAAAAGTAAGCTAGGCAGCCAAGAAAATGTGCACATGCTTGTTTTACTCCCGTTTCGATGGGGAAGAACTCAGACTGGGTGCCATTGTGCAGGACACTGCCGTTCATGCCATCATGTAGTTGCCTCACAATGGAGATGAATTTTGATTGGCAACCAAAACGACTGCGTGCTCGCCAGAGGGCTTCTCTGTTGACTGAGGGAAGGTCGATGAAGGCCATGTTCAAGTCACGACTCTGTTCTTTTCACTTTTCTTGAATCTGATGAGCAGCAAAGATCCTGTCGGTGGTGCCACGTGATGGTCTGAGGCCACATTGAGATTCTGGGAGGACGTTTTCCGCCTCAGGAAGAAGTCTGTTATGAATTCTGTGGCGACAATCTTGCCACCTATGGATAACAGCGAGATCCCGCGGCAGTTGGGACAGTCTGACCGGTCTCCTTTCTTCTTGTAAACATCTTGGGGGATTTTCTCCTTCTCTCATATATTCTCCAGGAGAGGTTGGAGACGGCTGGTAAGCAGAGGTCCTCCTGCTATATACTCCTCGGCCGGGATTACATCAGGCCCTGAGGCTTTCTTATTTTTCATCTGCTCGATGGCTGTAGTTACCTCATCACGTGATGAGGTGGGTCAGCTCCATTTGGGTGCTGAGGGACCTGCTTGGTAGTCAGGACATCTCCATCGGTGTTTCGGTTGAGCAGGGAATGGCGGTGGTCTTTTCAGCGCTGCCGGATTCTTTCTTCGTCTTTAATTAGGGAGTTACTGTCGGGTGAGCGAATGGGGGCCACGCCATGAGTAGTTGGGCCATACATTGTTTCAGTAGAGTTGAAAAATTGTCGCATTTTGTGTCGATACGCAAGCTTTATTTTTTCATATACTTATCACCCATTCAAAACGGCCTCATAATCTACACCGTGGTAACAATTTAATTATGTTCTTACTAACACTATGTCACTATGTTACGTGTACTATTCCAGTTGATACTAAATGTAACATAATACTTCCTTGAGATAAATGTTCAGTAAATATCAAGTGCCATTAAGAGAACTCAGGCTCTCAACTGGCTCAACCATGCCAATAGTGTTATTATTATCGACTCATTATCTGTATTTTCTGGCTTAATAAACTGTTTTAATATAAATATCAAAACAGCCAATACAGCACAAACTGGCCAGAATGAGCCACGACGAGGTCACCCAATATCAACTCCTTCAACTCAACGTGGCAGGCAGGCACAATCATCTTTGCAACGTCTATGGTCACGGATAAGACAATACAGGCATCCCCCGGGTTACGATAAGGGCTGTGTCCTTAAATATGTCTTCGTAACATTAACTCCCATTATATAATTGGTGATGCGTTCCAAAGGAAATACTTTTGGCGCACGTATGAATAAAAAATATAATTTGTAAACACATACATTGATGGCTTCATTGTTTAGTATGATAATAAATGCACACAACACTTGAATTTAACTTACCAGAAACGGTGTTGAGTGCGGCATGAGGTGAGGTGGTGCGATCGGAGTTCCTGGGAGTTCCTGATGACTCTTCAACGATAACTCCTGGTCGAGTCATGACGCTCCTCAAGAAAGCAGCTCTTCAAATCATAAACAAAAAACGAAGTGACCAGCGAGGCGACAGTGTTAGTGTTCGCCACTATGATAGACATTGTGACAAAAAATATCAATACGGTCGGAATAATGTCTGACTCGGCTCAGTGATGTAGTTGCCGCCATAATCAGACTTGGCTATAGGGCCAGGTTGGGAACTCATGAGAAATCCTTCCCTTGCACTTATCCAGTGTCGAATTTGTGGTGAAAACAGAAAACATAGCCTTCAGCATTACATTTCAGAGTGCAGACTAATTTGTTCCTTGTTGCCACTTAACAAAACCTGTGACACGAACTCTGTAAATTAATTCTAACTACCATTGTCTTAGACACTATTTTATCGTTATATCCAAAAATTTGTACCATATAAAATACCTGCTCTAGAAAACCACTACTTCACTCTTTCCTGACACTCATTAGCAGTCAACTTGACTAAAACCTAAGTGCAGCTGCCCTACGAGGTGAGAGTCTGTGTAATTCAGTTTGACGGCCGGTTGGCCTGAGTGTAATAGGACTGCCGTCCCTGTGTAGGGTAAATAAAGACCTTAAAACAAGACACAAATAAACATTATATTATAGTGTGAATATCAATGTTTTTAATTCCATTCTTTTATAATAAGTGTCCCTGTGTAGTAAGACATATATTCTGTGATGAAAGCAATTTGTAATGTTTTGTTTGATTTAATATCATAAGAATTAATTAACTGTGTATTACTTTGTCCCAAGTCACGACAGATATTACTTACAAATTCAACACTAATTTAAGTGTTATTTTTTTCCGCCAATTTAGTCGACCTTACAAAATGATCTTTGAGTCATGGTTATCAATTTGATGATTATGAATTTAATTGTAACGAAAATTACCCTAGACAACTTAACTAATTGGTCACTACAACCTGAATGTAACACATCTTAGCTCACCAAACACACCTTTTAAAAGTTATCAGTTTCCACTTGAGGTTTACAAGTGTGGTTAAGCCAATTAAACCAGAAGACTAATAAATGCACTTAGCCAAACACATGCAGAAAAATCTTTATTCATCAATTGTTCTCTGAAGAGTAAGTAGGCTATGTGTATCCAAGCATAGGTTAATATTTCCAAGGGTTATGGTCTCAGTAAACTGAAGTGATATGTCAAAACAGATTCTGCTGAAACAACCAAGAAATTGCTTTGTTGATCAAGATAGAAAACCAGTTCATTAATTTTTTTTTACGCTAAGGAACTGTCAGAAATAACCTTACCAGACAATTTATAATTACGTGAAACATAATATAGCATAAAATGTCTTATAGTAAACAGCCCAAACGTATTAAGATAAATTAGTCGCATTGAATAATTTAGCTCCCGAGAACAGCAAAGCAACTCTTCCATGAACTAAAGTAAGAGAAATTAGCGACCTAACTTTCCAGGAAAGAATCTCGCAGTGGAAACAATCGCAGTAAACCACTTTAAATTATATATTAATAAAGTAAAGAAAAAACACTATGGTTAAAGAGTTTTGTTTGACTGTAAAGGCCCCAGTATTTAGGAAGAATTTATATTTGTGTATTGATCAACTGCTCTCAAACACCTGCAGGCTTGAGTAAACCAAACGGGTGAGTGGAGGCGCCAAGACACGCATAAAGGTGGCCTCCCATGGCAGACAGCGGTGCAGTAATAATTACTTAACGAACCAAGACGAGACAGAAAAAACTGTTCAACCTAAATAAACGACCTAATTTTTATGATAAACTCTAAGAAAAATATACACGAATCCTCCCTGAACTTATTCTCAATATATCCCGACATAAACTGGAAAGGTGGAACTGCATTAACACATACACAGAACTCAAACATACTAGACATTATAAGATCCTAAAAAGTTCGTAAACTATATATACCTAGACGTTTTTACCTCATATAAAATATTATTACTACGGGTTCACATGGAGCCCACGTTTAGTAACAATAAATAGACGAGACAAAAATACCTGGCGGTGAGAAGCGGTGTACGTGGAAAGTTTTTTTATAGAACTTTGAAATAGATAATAAAACACTTTTCTCGATAGTGCACAGAATTGAGATAATAGTTTGTAACAACCGTGAGAAAGATATTGCCTTAACGATAAGTCAAGCTTTCCAGTGGGAAATATTTCACCGATTTACGCAATGGTGCCTTAAGGTTGGACAAGGAGGGTATTTAAAAACTTCCACCGATTCCCTCAACTGGATATCAAATCATCTGGCAAACTTGAAGCTGGAAGACATCATCTACAGTGAAAGTGTTTATTAGTAATGAACTTGTAGAACTGTCTGGTGTACACTTTTAATGTCACTCGTGTGAGATCATATTTTTTAGACAAAGTTTCGCGGCAGACAAACCCGTGTGAGATGCTGGGAAGTGAGTCGCTTCAGTATGTTAATGTAGGAATATTACAAAATCAAAGCTTGCCTGAGGAGATAGTTACTCTACGTCCTCAGATCACCAATACCGCCGATGATCTTGACAAAGCGACTTTCAGTTTTTCATTAACCAGTTTGGAGGAAGGTGCAACATTGAACAAGAACATGATCAACAAAAGCAGCATTTCTAGCAGTACTGACAAACGCTACCTGACCAAAGACACGTCCATCCTCTCTGACGGCCCTGGCTAAACCAACCATCATAAGATATAGACTGGACGGTTAATAGCAATTGGAGCATCAAACAAGTGTTGGTAACGCCTTTTTGATTGTGTGGAACGAGGAAAAAAGGTGAAAACAGCTTTATCCACCTTGTGTCAAACAGCTGAGTGTGTTTCTTCACCATAAAGGTAAATTCAATATCCTTATTCCCTCACCGACGTCCCTCAGTTTGCTCGGTATCGATCAGCTCGTGAAGACAAAGTAGGAATCTCCACAGGGATCTCCGTTGAGCTCATAGAGGAAATTCCGGACCCGCGCTCAACACCCACATACAGTAGTGTTAAAGTAAGGATGGAAGCAAACAAGTGGACCTTATAGGTGTTAACAATAATGTGATGCTCATTACAGCAGAGAAATGATAAATAAATAAAGCGGTAAGCAAAACATATTTAATTCTTCCTGTATTAAATAACAAAGCAAAGAAAGCTATCAAAGTTTTAGGCACCAGATTTACACACAAACACACTTCCACCCGAGATCCTTCTTCCGCGAATTGCTGTTCGACACCACAACCGCATCCAGCCCATACGAGCACGTACTGATCGCTTTTCCCACTTCTGAACTTTACGTTGTACTGTACCCTTCTTGCACCCTCAGAGCTCATGATCTCTTCTCTCCATATCACCAACCAGCCAGAACAGCCCACTCCCAACCATTGTAAGAAACGGACAGTTGAGTACGATTTTAACCCTTTAAAATTACAGTTTTAACTATTAATATACCATGTGTTCACTTTAGCCTCAGATCTATCATACTGAAGGTGGTTATGTTCCACCTTAACAAAGACCAGGACACACACTGATAACCGACTTTGGTACCGTGACGCCATTGCTCCAGTAATTCATGGAAGCCCGACTGTAAGTTTGCTAGATTCATTTGCTTACTTGGAAAGCTATACACGAGTAGAATATTACAACCATTAAGTTAACGTATCAGTGCAGACCCTAGTTACTGTTGTAGTGTGACATAAAAGACCCAAAATACTGTTTTGATCATAATTATGCTTGTTCTTCTCCTGGCTTTAATATTTTGGGGTGTGACTCCGCAGTCTGCTTTTAGAAGATGTTTTCGATGATATTTACACCTTGTCAGATGTTGGCTTTCTTGCGGGTTTAGTTAAACGTTGAATTTCCTTACTATCTCTTAGTGTTCCACATACTGCTACTAAATTTATCAAAAAGTTGTTGGTGTTTTCGAAAATTGGAAGACAAGATATGAAAAGCGTTGTGAAAATGTCTACTATTGACGTTTAGTAATGTGTTGAGAACAGAATAGTAACAGGAAGAGGAATTATAGAATGATATAAAAAAATGACGTTCATATGATGTAAATGGATCACGTTTTTTGACGAACGAAGGCTGTTGCTAATCCTAGTCGGTGGGAAAGTCTTGGTCAGCTTTAGTCCCGAAACGACACGAGTGGCCAAAACGCCCAGCACCTTCAGAAGACAAGGCTTGTATTATTAAACTCCCGAGATGTCACCGACTCAAACACGTTGAAAGTATCGTTACCTAACCATAGTATACACTTCCTGTCAGTCCTCATCTTAATCAACAGCTGCAAAATATTTAATTCAAGGCTTGGGTGACTTCTCGGGATTATTTTTTTTGTAATTCTTATTGATTTTAAAGTGACTTCAAACAGGTCTAATAAACAAATAAATTTCCAGAGGATATCCTGCAATGTTATCAGTGGGGTCATCTGTTACAATATATCAGCTCAATGAGTTTTAATAGCACAGGCTGCATGCTTTAATAATTTTAATGTGAAATAAGTCATTGTGTGTCCCACTTATATTAAAATTATTCACTCTAGATCAATTTATTCTTGAAAATTTACATCTATGTTTGTGCTTCGAACTTTCCCCTCAAATTTGGGTTTTGAAGACTCACAACGATGGAGCCAACTAATGTTTTAATTGATTATGCTAAGTTATGGATCGTGCGACTGTACCCTAGATAGGCACAGTTTCTTAAGTTTGTTTATCACATTGATGCTTATATATTTTTCCAGCTAAGTCTTCAGGTACGAATATTAAATACAATCAGGAGAATGAATTTAAGCATCCATGAAGAGGTATATATCATCTCATGTGAATAAAAGCCACATATTTCTAGATTAATTACTCTAATATTATAAAACTGTTGAAGGAAAACTGTTATATTTAGCGATGTCTTGATAAAAACCTCACGTGGTCTTAAGTGAGGAATCTTTAACAAATAACCCGAATAAGGAAACAGTTATTTCCCTCACCTTGTTAGAGAAAAACAGTTAGGTATATTACTTTGTGTAAAAATAAAACTATTCTTGTTTATTCTCGTCTCTGTTGAAACCTATGAGCAACTTTCACACCGAAAACAAAATATTAACAGATATATCAACAATATTCCGACAAATATCTAAAATAAATTCAGGTACTGTACACACATAGAACACACATATGCAAAGTTGCCCGGCTTTGCTTGGGTTAGGTATATACTATTGTATAACGACTGTAACAGTTCGCCCTCCCTGACACGGGTAACCACATCCTACAATCGCCGTGGCAATATCACAGTCGCTGAAGATTTTTGTTTCTTGCCCGATGTTATACCACAATCTTAATACTCATAACTTTAAATATCTCAAATATGTAATTGTTGCAAATGCATATGCAAATTTATATCCTGTAAGTTATGAAGAACTTAAAATAAGATACATAAGCCAATTTTAATAAATGATTTACATAAGTATTTCCACCTTATCAAGCAATAAGAAGAGATGACTGGATGACCGAATAATGGCGGACGGTGACTAAACCCTGAAGTAGGAAAAACTCAAAATGCTCACATAAAACACACCTTGTAAACGTTTCATGTAATCACAAACGAAATGTGTGACACATCATAACTCACACTAATTGTATTATGGTGAAGTAGCAATGAGCAGCCCTATAAACGCACAGATCTCCTGATACCTGAGGTCTACACAGCGAGCCTTCCCGCAGCACGGTACATACTCAAACTTGAAGCTAACATTATTCACAATACCTTCTGTACATTACGCAATAATCACAGCACCTAAAATAACACATGAAAAAACATATATTATAAACTTATTAACCAGGATAAACATTAATAACAAGATATATAATTAAGAAAGGAAACTAAACCAAATTAGATTTCACAAAGTCGAACATGGGACCACCCAGGGATCGGTGGTCAAAAGGTACACCAAGGTGCAATTATCATCTTACCTCCCTTATAAAAGTCAAATAATATTTCCCTTCTTTCAATCTTATTACAAACCCATACTTCTGTTGCTTCTTTTCTCTTCCTAACTTTTGCATTAAATTCACCTATTATAATCAGATATTCATTAAATTTCATGGTGTCTTTTCCCTTCTTTTAATTTTCACAAAACTTTTCTAAATATTAATGCTCGCTATAATTTGCAGTGCTTAAGCCTGTGGTATTACCAAAGCCATGGGTTTAGCAAATATCCCTTTACATTAACGCTCAACACCGCCTGTCCATTTTACCTAATCACAGAATGTCCTACTGTAGTCTTTTCATTTTCATACAAGTATTTGCAAACTTCCCACTTTCATTATGTTCTCACATTCCATCTTTCTATTATGAGTTGGTGTTTGTTTATTCTTAAGATTTTTGTAGTTGTGTATAATATTCTAGTCTCTGTTTTACCCGTACAGTACTTCTAGCTCACGGTGGCACACTGTCCACACGCATGGACGACAATGTAGGTGACAATTATCCGACAGGAACGCCCGATTTTTTTTATTCAAGAGCAAGAGGTGAAATTAATGAGAATGGATGCTCCAAAAATTTCCTCATCAGAAGACTAAAAGTCGCCCATACCTTACTCTGGTAAAGAACCAGCCATGGTAGATGTACTCTAGCACAAATACAGGGTACAACAGTGGGGCTGGTAAAAGAATCGTAACACTACTTCTGCTGGTAGGCGCTATGAGAAGTTGTCCGGCATCTTTACTACTGAGTGAAGCCTTGTAGCACCAATAATGGGAGAGACCAAGTAGTACTGCAGTATGAATTATATCGAGAGAAGCCATGTCGATCTAATGATAACGGGAGAACTTCAGCGTTACTAATTATGCTGAGAGAATCTCTCTTTAACCAATAATACTGGGATAGACACTCTTGCCCTAATACTGTTTATAAACCCTGTAGTGTTATTACGGTTAAGAGCACTAAATGCCTGTTGGAGAAGAAAAATTTCATAATTAAGTTTTCTTCAAAAAGTGGCCGCCTTCACAGGCCACGCCTGCGTGTGTAACTGGAAATGTTTTAAATACTGTATCAATGATTTAGTCATGACGAAATATTTTTCAGTAATTTGCAGCGGTAGAATTAGTTAACTCTGGGCAGGATATCCTTCTTCACAATAATTATGCCTTTATTTAGGTAAGTGAGACTGATTTGGGGGAATTTGATATTTATTCGAGCTCATCAAATGAGAATTTGTCTTGAGAAGAGACTCGCGGGGAACATTATATATGATTGTTAGAAATTTATTCAACTCAGCAGAGGAACATTCTTGGCAAATGTCGTCAAGAGAAAAATTATGTAACAGACTGATTAAGAAACAATACAGAAGAACCTAACTTTACTTGCACTTCCTTGGAATATTTTGCTACGTTTTCAGGAACTCGCAAGTATTGATCATGTACCTAGGTATCGTGTCAATACTAGTACCATAGCTGTACCTGCACTAAATATGTAAGTGTGTGTAGCCGGACACACCAGTCTTACAAGTATGTTGTATAATTATGGTGGAACAGTGGCGCGATTGATTGTGGGAGTGGTCATCTGTGGTGCGTGAGGTGGCCCACCCTTGCGTGCAGTCAATAGCGCCCAAATTCCCAGCTGCCACTATTGCTACTACCACACCTTAGTTACCATCACTACCAAGCCAAGTTACCAATACTAAAATCTAGTGACTCCCACCAGTACCACACCTATTTTTCACCACCATTAACACACCATTACTGCTAACACAATGACCACTACTACACATAATCAACACCAAAACAAACACTACCACACCTAGTGACCACCACCACCACCACAATTACCACACCTAGTGACCATCACCACTACAACCACACCTAGTTACCACCATCACCACTACAACCGCACCTAGTGACCTACCACTACCACAATTACAAGGCGTAAGTAACCACCTTCACTACTTCTACCACACCTAGTGACCACCACCACCACTACCACATCGAGTTACCACCCTCACTACCACACCTAGTGACCACCACCACCACCACCACCACTACCATATCGAGTTACCACCACTACTACCACACCACCACCACCACTACCACATCGAGTTACCACCACTACTACCACACCTAGTGACCACTACTCACTACTATAACTAGTTACCGCCACCGCCACCACCACTACCACCACTGCTACCACACCTAGTTACCACCATTACCACAATTAACTACTATTACCATTACCACACCTTCCTATGACCGTAACTACCACACTTAATTAATACCACAACTACTATACCTAGTTATTACCACCCCCAGTACCACTACTAACACACCTTGGTCATATCTAGGGCCTGACGAACCCTTATTACCTGTCCTAGCTCTACCTGTCCAAGCTCTTACCACTCCTAGCTCTCACCTCTCCTGTCTCCTAGCTCTTACCTAGCTCTCCTAGCTCTTACCTCTAGCTCTTTCTCCTAGCTCTCACCTCTCCCAGCTCTCTCCTACATCTCCTTGTTCTTACCTCTCCTAGCTCTTAGCTCTCACGTCTGCTCTTACCCTCCTAGCTCTTACATCTCCTTGCTCTTACTCTCTCCCTAGCTCCTAGCCTCACCTCTCCTAGCTCTACCTCCCAGCTCTTACCCCCTAGCTCTCTCTCACGTCTCTAGCTCTACCTCCTAGCTCTTACATCTCCTTGTTCTTACCTCTCCTAGCTCTTACGTCTCCTAGCTCTTACGTCTCCTAGCTCTTACCTCTCCTAGCTCTTACATCTCCTTGTTCTTACCTCTCCTAGCTCTTACGTCTCCTAGCTCTTACGTCTCCTAGCTCTTACCTCTCCTAGCTCTTACATCTCCTTGTTCTTACCTCTCCTAGCTCTCACCTCTCCTTGCTCTTACGTCTCCTAGCTCTTATCTCTCCTAGCTCTTACCTCTCCTAGCTCCCACCTCTCCTAGCTCTTACCTCTCCTAGCTCTTACGTCTCCTAGCTCTTACATCTCCTTGTTCTTACCTCTCCTAGTACCTCTCTCAATAGCATCGGAGCTGGTAACAAACTCACATACGCTCAAAGGAGTTGGTAATCCGCTCATTCCCTCTTTGTTGTCATTGTTACTCATAGTCGAGTTTGACTATAACAGCCAGAAACGATTGTAATTTTTTTTAAGGTGAATAAGGCGTAGGCTCGTGTGGTCTACGGTGGCTCAAAAAGTCAACATGGGATCGGCAGAGTCGTCCGCAAAGGTTGCTTGAGGTGGAGGGTGGTGGCAACGACTTTCTGACGCTTGTCTATCAGACTAGTCGATCAACCTCAGAAGTTTATGCACCCTCGTGCGATCCATGAGGTGCGAGCGTCGATTTGACACTTTTTTGGGTTTTGTCTTGATTATCCTTGTATTGTACCTCTTCCGTTGTTCAGCAGTACTGCAATACTGTGGTTGTGATAGTCTATTGTCGTTCATGCAGGTAACGAGGCCGGTCCAACGTTATTTGGCTTGGATAAAGTCGGTGTCGGTGCTCTTACATTTGGTGTCAGCAAGATTAATTATTAGTATGTTTTGATTCTTGTTAATATATCTATATTAATGATATGTATTATCATGATGCACCTCTACCGAAATGGATGGTTGCAAGCCATTTCGAGACACAGTGGTACCGATTGAAACACTCCGTTATGTCTATTAAAACACACTATGTCGAGTGGAGGGTATTGTTGTCATTCTAGCTATATGGCGATACGACAAACAACATCACGCCACATTGTCTACAAGCAACACAGCCTCGCGGGTATAGCCACTCAGTCCCCACCAATACACCTCGGTAACACGCCTCTCCTAGCCTCCTGTTCAAGTTACCGGATAAGAAGTTCTAGTTTGTACCAACGAGTTTATCTACCATCTCAAACTTACCTGAAGGGAACAAATTACATTGATCCACTAGCATTGATTGTTTACTAGATCGCTGTTAGGTCATCGAGTTAATTACTCTCGCCTTCGGACTACTAGGCAATATTACAAGTAGAGTACTAAAGTTACACACAAACAAACCCAACATGCTGGTATTCTTCCCAGCAGCCTCCGACCCTCTCCGTCCTCCTAGTGCCATCACCGATTACGGGTGAAGGGTGAAGGTTAACAACAGGTAAGTTACCCTGCTGAAGCGGGGCCTGTTCCACCAGTGAGCGCCTGCTAGACCACCCCCGACCTTCTGGTCTTTGGAGAAAGTCCTCACCCTTTTGAGCTCGATAAGTACTACTCCTTCAGTCCTGTGAACTATATTGACAACCTAGCCTAAGGTCCACTGGCCTTATGTTGTCTATTTTTCCTATGTTCTTGTTCCAATGAATGTTTTACATGATATGGATTAATCTGATATCTGTCTCACCCCATGATCCATTCACCATCCGGCCGTCAAAGGACCGCCTACTACAAAAGACCCTCTTCCTCATAGCGCTGGCCATGGGCTTCAGGTCCTCCCAGCTCAAGGCACTCACAAGATTCGACCACTGGACCTCCTTCGCCCAAGGAGATTCTGCAGTGTCCCTGGCGCCTTCTCCCACCTCCCTGCCGAAGAATGAGCCGGAGAACCACAGGCTCCAGCCAATAGCGGTTCCGGCATGGAAGGTGGAGGGCGAGCACCACTGACTCTGCCTGGTCGGGAACCTCCGCCAATACCTCTCCTCCACGACCGACAACACCACCAGCCAGCATCTCCTCTTCATCCATCCTCGGTTGGTCCAACCGCTGTCAGTCAGAGGTAGGTTATAGAGGAGGCTTACCCTGGGAAGGCCCCACGTCCCCACGACGTACGGGGTGTAGCGGCTTCACTGGCCTTCTTGAGGACCCACTCCCTCTCACAAGTCCGGGAAGGGGGACAGTGGAAATCAGCCTCCTGTTTCATAGCAAGATACCTGTCTCACCAGGTGTCAGAAGCACCCTGCAGACAGCACGCTAGTAAAAACAAATTAATGTAGCTTAATCCAAGAATAAATAAAATTCAAATGGTCCTGCGTGTGCTCATTGCTCCCCTTACATCCTAGCACCCTCCTTCCTGTGAAATGTAACAAGTGCACTAGCAAGCTCATCTCACAAAAATATGGGCTTTGAAGCTTGCTAAAAAGCCTCTTTTTGGTGAATGAGCGAAGCTAGTGCACTCACTTAATCCCGCCCTTCCTTGGGGATCCATTCCCCTGCTATTCCTGATGTAGGTTTTGGAAAGGAATGACCCCTGAAACACAGTCAGGTACGCCATAGAAAGGCGCAAGCAGTAAAGAGCCCTTTGTGCAGGTAACCTTTCTCGCAAGTTTCCCGTTTTCTTCAACTGCTAGTTGCAGCCTAGTTTAGTCCAGATGTGTTAAAATTTGGCCCTGTCACCTCCTAGGTTCCCACCTTGGGTGATATCTTATGAGGCTTACCCTACCAGAAGAAGGTATAGCCGGATCCCCGTTCTGTGAGTCGACCCTCGTCTGGGAGCCAGGATTCACTAATGGCTGATATGTCGATGTTATACCTAGACCGCTCGTTATGCAGCGACCATAAGAGGATGTATAGTTTGTTTTTCCTTTGATCTGTGATTATGATTATGTTTTCGACCGCATAAGGATGACCTTACTGGATGGGGTGGACCAGTCAGGTTGGTTTTTCAGACAGGCTATATTTAGGGCACTTTTTATAGCTCCCTCCCCATGTGGGGTGAGCAGAGTGGCTCCTGAAAGGGCTGCTCAGTCGCACAGACAGGACCGGATTGCACTGCTGCCCAGGTCCCAGTGGATAAATGACCAGCATATCTATGCCGCCCATATGCAGAATTGTGACTAGAGACTCCCGGCAGTCATCTCTGACTTTCACCGTCACCACTCGTCTGTTGCTATAGGCCTTTTGGGGTTTAGGGGTTTTGATGATGACGAAAAGTATGATGTGGATAAATGCTGCAAGCTGCAGGCTACAATCACACAACTTGACTCTCCCTTTTCCTGATCCAGTTGTTAGGTAGCTGCAGCAACAGAAGAGAGGGAGGGTTGCAATGGAATGCCGATAGCCTAGTTTGTTTGGCTTAGCCTTAGTAGCCTGTCCATCTTGCATTGCCTTAATCCGCCGGTGTAGTCATTGGGTTCCCGTTCTGGTCACCTCTTCCGCCTGTACCGCCGTTGGGGTCTTGTTGGAGCTCTGTAAGCATGTCTGCCTGATGCGGGACTCCATCACAGGCTACTCTTGTAGCCTTATACCTGTTAAGGATAATCCGCAAGGTAGCTGGGCAGTGGATGGTAGGCGCCAGGGCGTGTCTACATCCCGCTGGGCCTATGAGCCGTCCCTCTGGGACCCGCTGGTGCTCCGAGATCCTCTGCTGGTCTAGTCTGGGCCCACGAGGCACCTAGTTACCGTGTGTTGCTGCGAGGAGTCACAGCAGGGGTCTTGATGGTGAAGAGGCTGTGTACTGGCAGTGGATGACTTATACAAGGTTGCTTCCATGCTCGCCACGAGGGAGATTAAACAAGCAGTGCCTGCTCCTTATCACTAACATAATGCTATCACACTGGATGCAATACACCACCCTGTGGAGAAAAGCCCCCTCCTCCCCACCACACACACGAGTCACTACCAACCCGCAGGAGACCGCCCAGGGAAGGGGTGGCTCAAGCTCCCAGATTACTCCTTACTCCAAACGGGCCGTTGATATAGCTTTTCTTTAATTACCCCCAAAATATTTTAATAATGTCATTATCCGGTATCAACGTTTGGATGGGGCAAATTCCCTTGAAGGGGACGTTTTTTTATTTGTACGCATCGGGGAAAAATATGAGTCATCATGCACAACATTGACTGTCAGCTGGTCACGTTCAGAGCTTACCCACTTGTTTGCTGTTGCAAACACACGTATCGCCTCCATTTAAAGTTGACTGAATCTTTACCGGTAAGGGAAGTGTGAGGCAGTTCCAAGGTAGAGTAAACAGCACAGTCTGAAGTATGTAAGTTATCTTCCGTTTGTACCCTAAACCTGTAACCATCACTATCTCTATGTGCTACTCATAAGTCTTATAGTAAAAAACAAATATCATATAAAAATTAATTAAAAAAAAATTAATCATTAGTTGAGTAAAGTTAACGATAACTCAGTGTCCCTAAAGCGAAAAAAATATTAAGCTTTACAAGTTACTATAAACTAATTTTGTTAACCGTACTTATAATATTATTACTGTACGTACAGACTCGTTCAAGACTCTTCAAACACTGCTGGAGACAGCTGGTAACTCAAGGCCGTTTGTTTACTATAGAAGGTAGTATAATATAATACGAGACAACAAAGCCCAACCATTAAATTAAGCAACGGGGAACTAAGTAACCAATCACCGATCACTTTTACATTTATTCATAATTTTTACATACAGTTAATTACCCTCTACAAAATAAAAGATAGCCACGTATACGTAATATAATAAGCGCACAGTGAGGAAACTTAAAGATAAAAAAAATACTACCAATAATAATGAAGGTTTTATGCTTGTGAGAGGGAATGAAACATAATGAATGATAATCGTGAAGCAAGTAGTGTCCAGTAATCCTGCACTGTGACACTTCGCTCAGACACGTTTTATTAATCCCCAAACGACCCTTAAAGATAAATAATAATATGAAATCACCAAATAAATGATGAAATTTACAACTAAAGGTAATATGATGATTACAGTTAACTCATAATACTGCATACAGATAAACGCACAGGAACATTGAATAAATTATTGTTGCAATGTTTATGGAAATTTAAAAAAATATATATATATCATCTACAAATCGGAATATCTTGATCTTTGAGTATATATAAAAAAAAATGATGCAGAGAAGCAAAGAACCTCATGATCATATCCAGCATCACAAAGAATTAAGGAAAATTCACATGAAAATGAAATAAGAAAATGATATATCCTCAACTACGGGGAATTAGAGTTGATTTCTATCTCATCAAATAGAATTTTGAATTTTGCCGCAAAGACTAGTTATTGTGCACCCCATACTCATGGTTTGAGCGTAGCGCAAGAAGGGATATGTATTATAGACCCTAGTGGACAGGGTATTGGGGCATTGAATGTTACAGAGTATTGTATTTCCAGCATATTGTTTATTTAGTTCGATATATAGGAGTTGACTTATTCACACTTATGAGAGGGGCATACTGCCAATGTGAGACTATATTCTATGTATGACCGCACACTTTACATTTAATGTTACTCGAGTCTGCATGAGAGGCATTCAAGTACCTGTAAATAGTGTGTTTAGCTCTGTACAAAGAAAGTGAATTAGCTATTTGGTGCAAAGAGTGAATGCAATCCGATATATCAGCTCTCTTGCCATCAGAGATAAAGTGCTGTGCCATATCATACACAGTGGTTACAAAATCTTGCAATCTATTGATCTTGTTACTTGCATCAACACACCCTGGAGGAGAGTGGTCAAGGCTCGACGAACTCCCTGACACACTTGATTTGGTCTACGT